>NW_015112902.1:43954-110918 GCF_001443285.1 Poecilia latipinna
GCTGCTTTTAACACTTAATTTCTAAAATATTCCTCCATGTGTTGCTATGGTTACAGCACACGTTTTCTGGTACAGGAATAATTGATGAAGAAAGCTGGAACCAAAGATAGTCAAACCAAAAGGTAAGACACCAGTTACCTTTTGCAAAGTGCAAGAATTGCCTACAAAAATTTATATTTGGATTAACTTTTCAAGGAAAACACACACACACTTTTTTCCCCAGTTATTCCCCGCAATCCAAGGCTACTTACAAGCCCATATAAAAGCTTAGAATATGGATACAGATTGGGAAGGGACGATGTAGGCTTAAAATATTAAGACAATTATTTATATTTATTGAAACTTTCATGGAAACAACACAAAAATAGTAAAAGTGATCACTTCTCTCTGGCCCGGCCCCCCCCACACACACACATACATATGTAATTCAGTATGCACAATATTGCACAAGACTGCTTGGATTAAATGCATTGACTTTCAATGCCTTTTATACCCATATCTGTTACTGATGTAAGTACTGGGTTAATTAAAAATAAATAATTGCAAATGTTCTCAATTGTAACTTGATTTATTCAGTTTCTCATGCCAATTTGGTGTCCTGAGTCAGTCATTTTGCCAAGTCATATTTTCTTCCAATGACGTAATGTAAGCATTATGCCATTACATTCCTATGCAATCCTGATTGATTCTCATTTCACTTCAGTGCTAAGCTGGACACGGGCCCTGTGTCACATATATTACATTCCGTCACTGCTGACTGGATGACATATTTCATTATGAAGGTGCAAGGTTGGCAACAATGTCAGAGTTGTCATAATGGGATATGAAACAAGTTTGCCACATGCTGCTTTCCTAAGTAAGTTGGTTCATTTGTCAGGTTATGCAGGGTCTCCTGTATGTTTTTTGTTGTTTTTTTATTGACCATTAAACAATATTAGGTTCTGTTCTGCTTGTGTCAGCTCTTCTAAAAGCTAAAGCTGATGACATGGCAGAGAGACAACTGCGAGCGGATGCGAAGCGATTGTCTCATTTGGCCAGGTGTTTACCCCGCGCAGTTTGTCGATTTGCAATAATCGTTTGTCGGTGCTCGATCACTATGTGCTTCACTGCCACACGGGTCAAAACATAAGAGTAATTTTATAAATTAAAAAAATAAAATAAAATCTTTGCCGAGTCAAGCTCTTTCGCAAAAATAATTGGTGATAAAAAAGTAAGGTTGTTTCTTAAAATCAATTTTGGCTTGTGTTCATGCACAACACAAAGCAACATGGAGCTGTTGCTTCTGTGTTGCAACAAAAGCAACATGGAGCTGTTGCTTCTGTGTTGCAACAAAAGCAACAGTAGTCCTATGTACTCACTTAATGAATCACCTGGTCATGTTTATTTAGTGTGTAGTGGCATTTTTAAATCCCTGGTGGCATATTTAACTACATTAGACTTCATTTGATGTCACAAGGCTTGGTGTATATGACACAATGGTTTATCCTATTCCCAAGACTCGTTTTTCCACTGTTACTAAAGTATCTACAAAACAGATGGTTATTCAAGCTCCAGCTTCACAGTGTTATAAACCATCCATCCATCCATCCATCCATTTTCTGTACACCCTTTCCCCTAGTGGGGTCGGGAGGGGTGCTGGAGCTCATCTCCAGCGAATGTTTCGGGCGAGAGGCGGGGTACACCCTGGACAGGTCGCCAGTCTGTCGCAGGCATTATAAGCCAAATATGTTTTATAATGTTGTCAGTCAGTTTCCTTAAAACTGAATGACTGGTTTCCAGGCCTCTCAGGTCTTATGGACCTGATCTGCCCTGCATCCCCACAAACATAGAGAAGCAGCATTCAGTTTTTATGCAGCTCACTTCTGGAACAAGCTTCTAGAAAACTGAAAAGAGATGAATTGCCATGTAGCCCTCAAAAATCAGATTTTTCCATTTGAAAAATAGAAACATTTTTCAAAAACAGAAATCTTTAAAATGTATTTTATACACTAAGCATGAAATTATTTTTAACAGTTACATTTGCTCTTAAGATAAACATAATGGCAGCAAAACATTTAAACAAGAAATTACTAGTATACTGTAATAACAAATGTATAAAAAATACTAAAACATTAACTGCTGGTTCTAGTACAGGTAATTTTTTTTTCTTTTTAGCCATGCAGTATAAACTGCTTATTGCATGAACCAAACCATGGTTCTTCTTTTTCTCTGCATATCCAACTAGCTTTGTTAGTACAATCCCTGTCATTTGCTATAATATGAAAGTGTCCACACTGACCCAAATTCACAGCAGAGTTAAACACACATCCTTGCATGGAGCAGGGGGGCATCTCTAAAAGCAGATGTCAAACCCTAGTGTGACAGCAATCACTGCTCTCTAGAGCCAAATTGTGAGAGTCTAATAAAAAATCTGCTAAAAGTAAAGCATGAAAACTGAAATTAACAAAGCAGCCAATATGCTTTGGGAACTGGTATTCCAGTAATGCAATGTACTGCTATTCTCGGAAGAGCTATATTGAAATGCATGAAATATGCAAGACTCAATTGAGAGCAGTTGGATTAACTGCCATTGCCATTGTATTTTTCTTAATTTTATGGTGACCACCAAATTTGGAAAACATAAAAATATACCCGTTCTATATTTGCAATAATGTCTTGTTGTTTTGTATGTTCTAGAGGTGAAGTACTGCCACTTGTTAAACCAAAATCAATGCTGAATTAAATGAATATGTTCCATTTTACTTCATGTGAGAATGCCTAACAATGTCACTATTAGACCAGAGTTTGGGTTGTTGTGTGTCATCACTCTAAATCTGCATATCAAGTGTAAAGCCTCTCAATATGCTTGTATTTTAAAGCTTGCATGTTTTACTTGTCTAAATCACACCACAGTTCAGTTAATGTTTAGTGTTTGGGATTAATTTGCAACAGAGGTCTCCTATAAATAGGTCAGTTGTGAGTGCTCATCTCTAATCCTACATCATATGGGATTTGTTTATGACTTTGGTACAATGAAATGAAGTAACTAAGAAAAACTATTCCAATCCAATATCAAACTGCATTCAGCTGCTTTGAGTGACACTAAGTATTAAGTACAACTTTTATCATTGTATATCTTGCAAGGTATAATCAAAAGATCATTCCGTTGACATGGTAACTCATGAGTATCTGCTTCATTACATGCAGGGCTTTTCAAAAAGTATGATCAAGAATGATCAAATTTATGCCTATGATATCTTCATTTCATTTAAAAATGTAGATATAGTCTAAGTGATCAAACTAACAATCACATTCTTTTAGAAACTAACAAATTAAAATTTGTTCTGAAAGTGAAGCACCGTTTAGCTTTTGAAATGGGGACCAATACAAATTAAGAGGAAAAACACTTTGTGGGTTCATGTCGCCATTACTTTTACAGGCGTGTCCTTTTCCCACACAATGAGACAAGAGATTAGCAGATAGTGACATTAAAATTTAGTTTACAAAGTTCCGGTAAAGGATATTTCATTTGGTTTATAAGACCAGAACGCAGAAACGGTTTCATGAAAATGGGTCATAGGAGCTTAACCTTGTGAAACTTTTAGGTTCTTGCTACAGGGATGAATGTTCCACATTATTTGCAAAAAGGATTAAAATCTTGTAAGCCACGGCTTAATCTAAGCCAAACTTTTTACATGCGGTTTTGCACCAAAAAGGCTAGTTACTCCAAAGAATAGCGTCTCAAATTGTGCAGTAAATCACATTTGGTGGTCTCTCAAATTATTTAAAGTGTAGCTTTTTGCAAAAGACCTTTAGTTCTGTTATTTAGTGTTTAGTGTTTTATTTTCTTACACTGAAGGAAAATTTCAATGTTCTCCACACTTAATCTGCTTCAAAGGCAAAAGCTAAAAATATGGCAACAAAACAAAAAAAAATTACTAAAGTATCTTCCCACTAGGAGTGGTACTTTCATGAAAATCAAAAAACAAAAAAAAGGATACATGCACAGTTAATCGCTTAATAATAGAAACTGCACAAACTGCTGGCCCAAACCTAACCTACTGTGATCATTACCAGCTTGACTGGTGATCCGCAGACCACAGAATTTGTCCAGTCTTTAAACACACCATTGTTCCACAGCTATTTGTCAGTGAAATAAGCACATCTTAAGTTCGGAAATTTCTTGTGTGTAAAATAAGAGTTTGAGTTCTCCATTTACTACTCGCTCTCCTTTTTCCTTTTGACCTTTCAACCTCTGTGTATTTTTGAAGATGCAGGATTTGGAAATGTTGGGACCCTTTGGAAAATTTTGATGTAGACAAAACAGATTTTAGTAGTCCTTGTTGTTAAAAGTTAAATTTGATATTGGTAAGTAAAATCCTCGCACAAATAACTGGAAATCATCTACAAAAGTCTGAGGATACTACCTTACAAGAATCAAAAATTGTCATCGTCTCAAACAACACCTATCCGTGCAACACAAATAAAATCCAAACTGAACTGAGACGTTGCTTGCTTAAGAAAGTGACTCTGATCTTATTTGTCGCCTCAGTGTGATTATCTTAATAAAAGCCTGGAACTAACTGCCTCAAATCCAAACAAAAAGCTGATAAAAGGTGATTTTTTTTTTTTAAGAGGTCGTCTGCTTAATCTCACCCACTACAAGCTGTTACAGCAAGCAGCAGCTGTATCATCTTGATTTACTTCAACGGTTAGCATTCAAATTTTCCAAGGTAAAAGAGAAGTCAGGCTGTTGCCTAACAACAGAAGTTAATTTACCAAGACAAGACACACAATGTGTCGAGGAGGAGCTGGTCAATCCTGAGAGACGTAAAAGCCTGAGAGAAGCGAGACTTCTGAAACACAAAAGTTATATGAAAAAGAGTAAAGTAGGGTAACACCATTTACACAAATTATATTTAAAGACACATACTGACATCATCTGGCAGACATACAAAACTTTTCTACTGAGCTGTAAGAAATGATCTTTAATAACTTCCCACTGCCAACATGGTTGATTGATCCTGAATAGCTGAAAAAAAGAAAACATAATGGAAGTGAAGGAGGGTGATGTGATTGTGAATTACTAACGGTTCTTATTATTGAACTGTGACTGCTCTCTAAATGCCTCACACATACAACACAAAGGTAACTAAACCCCACCGTATTAGATTTATTAGATGTAGTTAGATTTGCCATGACATTATAAAATCAAATTTACAACAATTATGGTAAAAAGGTCACATTTTAACACTTAAAAATAATAGATTGTGTGCAATCATAAATGATTAATGATGGTGTTCCTAGAATATACTCCAAGTTACTTCAACCCAAAACTTTTAAACTTTATTAAAGTACTCTATCCTTTCCATGAATAATGCTAACTTTATGACAACATTTCTGACACAATGGTAAGATTAGGGAAACCAACCAGGACAAGAAGCAATTTTGTAGGAGTTTGTAGCATTTAGGGTAGCTAGGAAACTATCCTTAAAACTGCTGCTGAGCTGTTGATGAGTTCAGAGAGATGAGCATGTACTACAAAGAGGAATGAAGTTAAACACAAACAGCCTTTCTGTATAGACCAATTTAACTAGAGCACAGGTTGTGCTCTGTAAAACTGTCCTCCACATAGCCATGATAAAGTGAATGTGAATGTATAAATATCATATTATGCAGTGCACAACCATCTGTCATGGGGAATAATAGTAGCATTTACTTTAGGCAGATTATTTAATACAAGAACACAATGTAAAATTGAAACAGAACAGTAGAAGATGCATGGTTGAGGTCACAAACAGCACCCACTGAACCAAGAGTAAATATGTCTTGCAAACTGGATAATTCCATGAATTTTTAAACTGAATTTTAAACATATTTTTTGATTTTTCAAAGATAGTTTTATTTTCTTGTCTTAGAACTATCTTTGAAAAAGTTACAAACAAAATCTTAAAATACCAGGGACACACTTGCTTGTCTTAGAAAGATTGACTGATAAAAAATTGATAGCTGATGTTCTTTTTTTTTGCCTTCTTTCTTTCCTTCCTTCCTGTCTGTCTGAGCATAAACATTGGTCACAGATTCTACCCTTTCATGAATTTTCCAAATGAATTCACATGAATAAATCAAGCCAAAGAATTGGTGAAGCGTAGCAGAATGTATATACATCTATAAAAAAAGGCTGGCCTTCCAAAGCCCATAAAAAGTTTATCTGATTTCTTTTAGGTTCGACATTACAGAAAGCTGTTTTGAGATGAATGCTTCAGCAGAAAGCCTAATCAGCCATGACTACAACTCTCAAAACCAATTGACCAGAATAAATACACTATAGACAAGATTTGTGACAACAACTGAATTCATAGCATAGCAGATTAGCATAACGAAATCAAAGTGTTTTTGATCCTGGAACAGGTTTGCTTGGTCTCACATATATAAGGTCAACTTCACATTCACTCTGCTCTTAAACTCTTTCCACATAGCCTTCTTTGGCTAAAAGCTAAGCTTTCACAGCATTCTGAAGTACAATAAAAATTTAACTATAAGAAGAAGATCCATGTTTGACTTTTGATCAAACAACTCAACCGGAAACTCCAAAAAGGATAACATACATTCAGACTCTTTACATCAGTAATATGTTTCGCAGCACTTGTTCTTCAATGAAGAATAAAAAGCTTTAGAAGGTAAATGGGTAGAAAATTCATTGCGTAACAAGTGAGTTGTTTAAATCTCAAAGCAGCAACCATCAACCAGAAGCAGCTTTTTAATAAGACCAAGTTATATGTTTTTATTTTTTATTCAATTGTTATATCAAACCAGCATTATCTCATGTTACATATTGCATGTTTCCTCATATCATGCATCCCTAAGAAGGATGACAGACATGGGTAACTGAGGCTGGATGGATGAATTGATTGTTCCTTCTAGTCGGTCATAATACTGTAGAAAGTAACAGTTGGTAGAAAGACATTAATGTTCATGGACCTTTCAATGGGTACTGTGGGTGCAGTTCTGGTGTATGGAAAATGCATATAATAAGAATTTGAAGAGAGTAAGCTCATTCATTCTTGCTTCCCCATGCTGCTGCTGACAGTATATTTTAAAGCACTACTGGCTCATCTACTTAATTGTTCATCATTATACAATACATTTTTTGTCTTTCAACAATCAAGTGTGGGTATATAGATGGAATAAAAACCCAGTTAATTAAGCATATTCCCATATCACATGCCATTCAGTGGAATGACAACACTATTACAACATATTATATCATGTTAAAAACATACAGCAAGTACAATCTTTACCACACCGACTCAGTGTATCCTGTCAAGACAATGCAGTTTAATTGTGTCGGTGTTCCCTTTATTGCCTCATCTCCTACAAACTATAAGGCACATGTGCACAAGTGAGTAAAAAGTAGAGGCCAACGGCACAAGCAATCCTGTTCCAGTTGGAGGGGAAACCATGGCTACCTCAGAGCCATGCTTCTATTTAACAACAGGGGGGTTTATGGTAGTCTGTCAATAACACTCGCTCTCCCAGGAGACAGGAAACACAAAACACTCCTGGCTGTCATTGATTGCATAGTCTCGCTCATAAATTGTGTCCTTTCCTTGAAACTGACAGAAAGAAAGGGACCGTCTACCTCAAATCACATGCAGTAGCTGATTCAGAACATTTAGATGATTGCATAAAGATGACCGTCAGATCTTGCAATAACAGCATACCGGCTGAGCTGTGTCTTCAAAACGATGATTTTCTTCAATGAAGGACAAATTGTCTTGTAACTGTTAGCACTGTGTCTGAGAGAGCAATTTTCTTTTCATTTTAATTTGAGAATGGCTACTTTTCAATCTCATTTTAAAGCATAAGGTACAAACAGATGCCAAAAATCTAACAAACATTAGCAAGATATGTTTGGAGGTTTAGCAATCGGTAACACTTCTGTGTAACAACAGAATTCAGCACTTACAATGTACAGTAAAAATATAGACATATATATTGTATTCTAAACAGTGAATCAAAAAGTACTGTATAAATTAAGGTCTCAGGCAGATGGTTAGACAGTGATAAACATATGCAACTATTTCCCAAAGGGCGGGAGAGAGTCTGTCCAAGCTTGGCAGCCGGAAAGCACAGCTTCTCCCTTGTCTGCCTCCCATCATTATCTGGTAAAGGACATATTCTGCGATGCACAAATTGTTAACTAAAATAAATATCAAGGCAGTTTCAAGAAACTCCTGAAAACCCGTTTTCATTTCTGCTTACTTGTCGAGTTTGATACCCTGATTAAGACACTGTTGTATTAAGGTAGGTTTTTAAAATTTTTGATTTTAAATATTTTTAGATTGTTTTTATTGAAAAAGAGTTAGCTCTTATTTTACTGTCGTAGTGATATGTTTCTTAGTTTTTTCCATTTAAGTTAGTCAGCATTTTAGTCTTTGAAATGGGCTTTATGATAAAACAGACAGTCATGTTGACAAATGGCGTTGACGAATATTAAAATTCAATCTAATTAAGCCACTTTGAAAAAGGGTAAAATGCTCAGAGTTCAAATTAAAACATTTGCCCAGTGACCGGAATAGGTCAATTTTCAGCTTGATAGGGAACCAGCCAGTCGGAAAATAAATAATTTGATCCTTTTCAGATTGGTGACGCCACTATGGCCAAGTGCCACCAGGTCACGCTAACAACACTACTAATGTGGATACTGTAACTGAGGCAAGAAGCTAAATATTAGAGTAGAAATAAACTGTTTAGAAATGCAAGCAGATTAAGTGCAAAGATGAAATAAGCCATTTCACAGGTAATTAATTTCTAGGACATGTCAGAACATGCTAAGTAAATAAATAAATAATTACTTTATTTTAAGTGTTACAGCTACTAGATGTGGTTAGTCAGAACGCGTACACCACTGTTCATCCACCTGGTCACAATGAGTGTCTCTCACAGCCCAATTTACTTAGTTTGCCATTTTAAAACCCCTGAAACTGCTTTCCGAGCATTCAGTAGTTTTTTCACCATTTCAACTAGTAGTATGTTTTGCAAAAAAAAAAAAAAACAAAGAAATAGATTATTTTTTATCTTGTCTATGTTTCTGTTCTTGGTTTTCCTGTGGATCCTCACACATTCTTTCAGTAATACACAAGGACACTAGTTTTAGTAATGCAAGTATTTGCTAAAATGAGATGCTAAAGACAGTTTAGAAAATCTGATCACTATACATTTTGTTGTTGTTTTAAATTAGTAAGTCTTTTACAAAATGCTATTCTCAAACATCTGGCATGATGTCTTTGCTTTTAATGTAAACAAGTCCTTGTGCCAAAATGATTAGAGAGAAATATTTGAAAGCCGTTAGTAGCAAGTTTGTTTTGTTTTGGCTTTTTGTGTTGAACCTAAAAACAAGGTTTGTTGTGAAGTCTCATTGTATAATTGAATTAAAGTCTCATCCATCGATTGTTGAGAAGGGTACAAATTTTCAAATTTATTCTTTGTAAAAAATAATAATAATAATAATAATAAAATACTTATTTTATGCTCATTCATTACCTTTAGTGAAATGCCTGTATCATTTTCAGTCAGAAACAAACTTTCTGGTTGGATGAATAGAACAAATCTAAAGTCTGACAAGTCTATGGATGATTTTAAGCATAATACTTAAAAAAAATGTGTCAACTGTAGTTTGTTCACTTATGTTGAATAGAATAACCACCATAGCGAGCAACAGAGAAGAAGACAAGCAGAAAGAGACACAGACACGCAGCGACAGAGAGGGTGTGCATGCCTTTCTGACTATCATGAGCTCAGATGCTAAATTGAGCTTTGCAAGCCCATGGGATCCTGGATCTCCAGTTACACTGAAGGGAATGTGGCAGACTACACTGGGTCTGACTTCTACTGTAACTGTACTGTACAATCGGTGAGTCCACAACGCTGACTGCACTGAAGTGATTTAAATAAGTTTATTACACTGGAAGAGAATTTTGAACTGCTGAAGAACATGCAGCTCCGCAGAAATTATAATTTGCGCTATAACATATACGGGAGGCAAAAAAAATATTACACTGGAACTTTATGTGAATACTTAAATCCACTCGTAATACACATGTCAAAGCTCGCAGCTTTCTTCATCGTGTTTGTCCGTGCTAAAAGCGCTCATTGAGACTCGGCTCTAAAGTAAGGGTGAGGCATGTAGCACCACTTTGCTACTTCGAATCCTCGACTCAAGGAAGATGACACAATGGCTAAGTCAGAAACACATACGCTGTAGATCAAAATAACTTTTCCAATAACTACTGCAGAAATAAAGCGATGAACTCCAAACAGTCTCTAAACAAAGACATTTCTGGACAATGAAATTAGACTAAAAGGAGAACTAAACGAGGACAAGTACACGCACCAACTGCACTCAAGTTAACACATTGGACGCTAATTAGGAAACAGCTGGTGAATAATTAAACATCCCCGAAAGCAAGTGTGCGGACGCGGATTCAGAACCAGAAGTGCCCGGTGCCCGTTAGCTTAGCTGCAACACTAGCCTAGCAGCCTGGCTCATCTTTGCCCGACAAGCTTTCAGCACCGGGGCTCACTGGATAGCAGCGCTCGGGAGTGAGAAAACACTGAGATTTTCAGCTAACGGGACTACTCCAGCTCAATAAATAAAGGTCGTGCCACCCTGTAGCAGAAATATTCAATATGCAGACTTTTCATGCAGCTACACCTTAAGTAGGCAAGATGGTAAGCTGTGGTTACAATGCTGAATGAAACAGCCGGACCTCGCCTAAGCTAATGTTAGCTGCACGTCTCCGGTCGTCAGGCGGTGCAGTGAGTGGAAGGCTACAGGCTGCTAGCAAAATAAATCTTTGAGCTCACAAGCCTTCTCTACCAGCTATACACGCACCTTTAACCGTTAAAGATAACTCCTGTAGCAGGTCCACAAACTGTGCAGCAGCAGCAGCAGCAGCAGCAACGCCTGGTCTCACTGAGTGCACTCCCAAAGAAAAACGGCGTCCTCCTGATCAGTTAACCTCCCCGGAGAGTAACAATCGGCTCGGTCCGGACGCTCTCCTTAATCTTGTGGTGCTGAATCTGAGGCTTACACGCTTCTGTCGGTGTGTCGGAAATGCCTCTCCTCCTCCCACGGTTGCTGCAAAATAATGACCCCCTCACAGCGCTCCTACCGCAACAACGATGCAGGCAGGTGCGGACGAAGATGCGCTAGTAACGGCGAGCTTTGCAAAATAGTGGCCCGTCTGCTCGTCTCCAGCATTGGCAAATCAGGAGCGGCTCTTTCTGTCGTTGACGCATGCGTACTCTTTAGAGTGAGCAGGATTTATTTATTTATTTATTTATTTATTTATTTATTTATTTAATTTGCCACATTATAGAAGTGAAGATCCATTCTCTCCGTGGATGGTGTTAAACTAATGCAGTAATTTAATACTCGGCTTTTATGCAGGAATATATGAAGAGTCAAAATAAAGAAGAACGTCAACAAAAAGTTTATTTCAGTAATTCAGTTCGAAAAGTGAAATTCAGGCATTATATAGATTCACTGCATGTTTTTCAAAAGTTGTTTTTTTGTTCATTTTGATGATTATGACATACATAACTGATGAAAACTGAAAGTTATTAGGTTCACATTTGATATTTTGATATTTACAATGAGAGACGCTCATATGACACCACATCAAGTTAGGAGTATTATTTTTTTTATTTAATGATATTTTAAAAGATCTTGGAGTTTCTTTGGCTTGTTAGGCGGAAATAATATCATTCCAGGTGCTTGGAAGCAAACATTTTATACTTCACAACAACAAGTCCAAATTATCCAGTTATTCCAGGCACTTAATTACAAATTCAGCAATGTGACAGCATCCATTAATTAGCAATAGTTTGTGCATTTCTCATCTGCTAGGGAAATTATGTGTGTTAACCTGATTGCACTGAATTTCATTAAAGTTTGAGCTGAGTCTTAGCTGAGTTGGAAGCAGTTGCAATCAAAGTCTAAATCATAATGCAAGATACCTGAGCGAATCAGGGCATTAACATCCTTTCAGGCTTGTGAAAAATGTTATCATTTCAGGCATTTTGATTTAACTTAATAGATTTATTTTCTGTTTGTGTACTGCCTCTGCTTGTTTTATCAATACGTATTATATACCAGGCTTGCTATCTAACAGTTTTCTTTAGAGTTGTCCTTAGATGCATTCAAGCTTTACTTTCTGTGAACCTCTGAGCTGACACAGTTTGTAGAGAACAAAACCACCATGGGAATAAACCCATCTCTGAGTTTGACAAGTTGTCAGCTTACTCTATTGTGTGTAGCACAAGCCAAAAACCTTGGGCAGTTAAAGACCATAAATATATATTTTTGTTTGTAGAGCTATGCACCAAGATTTCCTCTGAGATTTAAGGTGAGAAATGATGTTCATTCAGTGCGTATTTACTTTGATGTATGTCCACAAACCCCACACTCACCACAACAGAGTACAGTTCCTTTCCTAACTTTAAGCTATTCTATTCTTCAGGGACTGTCATCACCACATGTCCCTGCTCTGGCTTTTACTGCTCTTACAAAAAGAGGTCATCATTGGATCAATCTGCTGCACTCAAGAGCTCTACAAAAAAAAAAAAGAGAGAGAGAAAAAAGTGTTCAAATCTCGAAGCCCTCAAAATCCAACTCTTTATCCTCAAAGTGAAAGAATTAAGGACAGTAAAAGGGGACTAAGGTAACGCGTTTTTTAATTGACAACAGATCTTGATATCATATAACCAGACTGAGGTTTTGTTCGCTCCTCTCTGATGTTGTGCAAACATTATTCACATTTCCTGAATCATGAGGTGGCACTTCAGATGGCCTTGCAATCAAAAGCACAACTACTCCGGGCAGGAGAATCTTTTAGGCAAAAGCTCGTCTTCCAGCACTTCTGTTAAAAGCAAATCTGAAGTAATTTCAGGTTTCTCGGAGAAGACTGAGAGCACCTTACTGACTTGGAGAAACATAGCGCATAATAAATCAGTGTGTCTTTTGCTGCAGACAGTGAAAACTGTTGTCAAAGGTATCAGCAAGAACACAATGTCACTGTCTGTATGTAAAATAGAATGCAGAGATTTAGGATACATTTCCAATATACAGAAGCAAAACAGAATTGACTTACAGATGCATACAGAATTGACTTACAGATGCATACAGCTACTTAGAATATCTTCATAAAGTGGGAAACACCTGGACGACTTTCAGTTTTCTGCTCTGAGTAAGGAACCTACATGTTATGTTTGACCAGGATATGTAATTTAAATCTCATCTTAAGATTTTCTTCTCTTACCTTCAGAATATTGCCAAAATAGAAATAACCTGTTCAGGAGTGATGCTGTAAAACTAGTATTTGTTACTTCAAGGCGGGACTATTGTAATTGTTTATTATGAGGAAGTTCACAAAATCCAGTTAAGAGCCTTCAGCTTATTCAAAGTGCTGAAGCAAGAGTATGGGCTGAATGACTGGATTGAATTGAACTCTTTTTATTGGAAAGCGCCTTAAGATGACATGTGCAATATATTAGCGCAATGTAAATAAACTGAGTTGAATGGGGGGGGGGAAGCTATTTTAGAAGAAAAGGGATAATATGAATTGTGACAAAACATAAGTCTCAAAATGACTTTGATGTTATGAAGTGTATCAGATTGCCTTTCAGTCTTTGAACGCAAGAGGGAAATTGATTACATTTGAATCCTCACCACAATTTTCTAAGTAGCTGAAGTCATGAATTAAATACTATTCATGATTTAAAAACGGAGATGAAATTAATCTTTCAGACAACTGCCAGGAATGATTTATTATTACCGTGTGTAAATTACGTTATGTCTCCTCCTCTTTCTTCCTTATCAGCTGGATTTTCACATGAAGGAATCTGTCCCATTTGCCAAATTTAGTCCACCTAAACATTAAATTAGCATATTAGCCCCTATTACCTAAGGTTGTTGCAGTTTGTTTTAGTCACAGGCAGATTAACTGCATAAGCTAATGCATAATGGTATAAACTAATTGCATAAACTTCCTTCATTTTGGCTTTGTTGTTATTTTCTTAATTGAAGAAACCATCTTTTATAATTACAAAGGATTTTGGAGTCATTTTACTGAAAATGTTCAGAGGTTTCCATTAGCTAAAAGCTAATGTTCCAACACTCCACTAGATTTTTATGCAGAATGGGTTGAGCTGTTTGGCTGGTGTTGTAATGCCAATAAAAAGCATTACAACAATATGTCAGAGAAATACTATATATTTATCAACATATAAAGAGTATATTTGCCTATATCTGTCCAAATATTCATATTTAAGGGTCTAACAGATGTCCTAATTTTTTATTTTATCTTTTTTTTTTTTTTTTACTTACACTAACAATCTAATGAAGCCCTTAAAGTCCATGTATGTTTATGCTTCAGTGAAAAAAGTTATGTTTGTAAAATGTAGTTTGGAATATTATAGATCCAGAGAGGAGGTGGCATGTTTGTGTTCAGGATGCCCTCTCTGCATCACCCTGCAGGATGTGCAGCTGGCTTTGTGAACCCCCAGGGTTGTTAGGAGTGTGCGGACTAGATAAGCTTGTGGTGCATTTCCCAGAGAGGCACACCTTACAAAAGGATTTACTGTGACAGTATTATAACAGCATCTGCCTGTTAGTTTGTCTCTGTGCTTATAAATTGGAGGCTTTCATCCCAAATCTCAACATTCTAAATGATTGCCATCTGTTTGGGTTCATATAAGGACTCAAAAGATATTCATTTTATGCTATGTGCGTGCTCAGGAAGTAAAACTAAAGGATTTAATGGATGTACAAAGCTAAAGTGATGTGTCTAAGATCAACCTGCACTCATGGACCATGTTTTATCTCCAGAACAAATTAGCTTGAAGGTGGCTCTTTTAGAAGATCTCTAACGACACACAAGAGGGCTACCTTGCTTATATAAGCATTTCTGCCTCCAGCTTCAGTGCAGTCTGCAAGATTTTTTTTCAGCATATTATTCCAACAAGTCTATCAAGTCATGATAAGCTGCAGGAACATCCCTTCATTAGAACATTTTGGACATGAAAGTAAATACCGATCGGTAACTGTCAGCATGTACAACTGGATGATATTAATCAACATACATACAATGTCATTTATAAATCATGGTTGGTATTGTATTGTTTCACCATATTGTAGAACAATATGATGTCTAGAAATAACTAAACACTTGTCGCAAATGTGTGGTATTAAGATAGTAATCGAAAAAGAAGCACATAATGTGTCACATGCTGTATTTTTTTTTCTTTTCGTCCCTGTAAAATAAAGGAACGGAGTGGGAACATAAATTTAAGAAATTGCTTTTTTAACTTTTGTTCTCAACAACAAAGGCACAAAAAGCTTGACAGAAAGCATTAAACTTGACTAAAGCTCATCTATCATGAAGTACTTGCTGTTTCGCAGATTACTGTCAAAACAATCAAAAATATAAACAACCACAAAGCTCTGAACAAATACTCCTACCTTTTTCTAGTCAGTTCTACAGGGAGGTCTCATTCTGATTAACAGGGATTAACAAATCTCCAGAACTGCTGACTGGAGACAAACTCTACTTTCCTCAGAAGTATATATTGTCGCACTGTAACCATGTGAGAACAATAAATGACTTCTGAGGGCAATCCATTTTGTTCCATGCGATTGTGAAAGCTGTTTCGGTAAAGAGTGCAGAGCAGGAGCAAGATTGAAAACCTAAGTCCCTCAATCTTCATGTCCTTATTTAGAGAGGCTTAAAAAAGAAGCAGTACATTTCCTTTATGATACTACAGAGAAGATGTTAAACCTTCTGTTTTTCAGCTTTCATCAGTGAAAGTGGAGAGATTTTTCAGAGAGATAAATTCCCCTCTTTAATGTTTCTTCCTCTCAAGTCAACAGCATATTTTTGCACAAACACTGACAGATTAGTCAGCCCTGAATAGTAAACTCTTGATCAATATCTCGATGAAAGAAGTCTTTGAAGTAGCACCAGAGAATCAGGAAGCTGTAGGGTAAGTTTTTTTTTTTTTTTTTTCCCCCTTTCCCACTTTTATAAAAAAAAAAAATAAAACATGTGTTCTCCAACTAAGGTCAGGAAATGGTGATGAGGCATATGTGAGAAGATTAAAAATTCCTGAAAAATGTCACTTGATTAACAAAAATGTAGTTTTTTAATGCCACAAATATTCAAAGAATAAATTCCCTTTCTGTTGCCTGGAAAACACTGATGAAGTAACGTCTTCCTTTAGAGGTCAGAGATCAAACTACTAGTTGGAAGGAGGTAGTACCTGTCACAATAGCAGCAGGGGGGAGTTGCTTAAGAAATCCCTGTGGCTCATGGCTCAGCCATGTATTTCCAACAGCTAGAGTTGTACACCATGTTAACCAACTGGTGTACTGGCTGATAGTGGCGGCCGGTCAAAGCAGAATGGGAGGCAGGTTGCTGAGTTAGAAGGCTCCTCTCTGGTGAACCAGTTCCCAGCCGCCGCCGTCCTTCTGCCGTTGCGGTATGCATGCGCGATTGCTTAAGAGTCAACGGCACAGTGCAAATGAACGCCCACTGTCGCTTCCTGCTCATCGCAACTTACTAGTTCAGTGCATTCTGCTCAGTTTCATTGGACAACACTTTTCAACAAGTCTGAATATTAAGCTGAACCCGACGCCCAGTTTGAAAGATTGAAGTTGTGACTGCATGATTGGGATTGAATTGAAAAACACGTCAGCGGTAGATTGATCAATTTGTAGCAATATTGTGGATGAAACGTGGCTCCAGAAGAAAGATGGAAAACAGAAATAAATCGGAAAGAATAAATTATGACTCATCACGATCAAAATGTGAAGATTTTCTTCTAATCGTGTCAATTGTGTCACCTATTTCAAATTTGCAAGTATTTGAGTTTTTTTGAAAATCAGACTGATTATGAGTCTTCGCTTATCAAGTTCAAAGATAAGCTTTAAATACAGTATTGTATTTATAGATTCTGTATTTGTCTATACAGTATCAATAAATACAATACTGTATTTATCGTAGTTTGAGGTTTCGCATTGAGCATGAGTGGTCAAGTGCTCTTGGCAGCACCCTGCTGGGCTTTGGGGAGGCTCTGAAGCAGCAGCTTAGTTTTCTTCTGCCCTAGACTGGCTGTAGTTTAAGCACAAGGACTTGGTATGCTGGTATCCAAGACAGGACAAACTCAAATCTGAAACTAAGGCTGAGAAAGTCTTTAGCACAAACTTTACATCAACAAATGCAAAATGTGAAAACCAGAAATGTCATCTAAAAAGCAATAAGGCGCATATATATTCATACACATTTATTATTTAAGTCACAAAATTACTTTAATTCAAATAAATGCACTCAATATCCAGTTTGAAAGTCTCTGACAGAGTATGAAACTCCCTTCTCCTGAGGAAGTTGATTTCATCACATACCCATCTACACCTCCTACACTCTTCTACTCGTTCTCGATGTGGGCTCTGGGTGCAAAATCTGCACTGCAGATGCATCTAACTGATGCCGAGGAGCAACAATATGGCTGAGTGCTTAAGCTTGTCATTGATTTCTTTTCCTCACCACGGTGAGCATAGCTTCTTATTTTCTATACCAGAGCAAACCCCATCAGTCACTGAGTTCCTTCTGTTCTTAGAATGAAATAAAAACTAGACTTAAAGTTTATAGCTATATTTTTTTTTGCCACATCAAGATATGTATGACAAATTCAGAGTTGGCATTGGAAAACTAATGTTGGCAAATGAACATGCATAATATGGTGCACATTGTTCTGGTTTAGCAAAGCAATTAGTATTCACACCCCTGGAATTTTCTTAAGTTTCAGGGACAAACCTCTTTGTATTTTATTACGATTTTAAATGATAGACATTATAGACCAACACAAATCCCCCTATTCAGCTACGCTTTGTTTTCCACGTATTTGAGCTCAGGTCACGGAAATAACAGGTCCTGAAGGGAAACAAAGACATCCCTTTCCCCAGCGACACTCTCCAGATGAATCGAGGAGATCCCAAGGCGTTCCTAGACCAGAGTGTCATGATGGTAACCAAGACTCTTAAGCAGCAATCTTCAGCAATCATGAAGATCAGACGAATGATTATAAAAGGTTTATTTAGAAAATAAGAGAGAGACAAACAAATGACGAAGCAACCGAGGCTTCAGGGATTTTTGATCACACTGAGGCATGAGACGAGTTGTTAATATTCAACATACACAATTAAATAAACTGCAAATATCCTGTAGTTCCAGGAAGAGGAGTCAAACTCAGAAGGAGGTAAGTTGGTATCTAGGTCTGCATTTGGCAGGGAGTAGGTTACCATTACTTGTGTTGGTGTTTGTCTTTCATTTGCTCCAGGATGAAGAGCTCACTGAGTGAGTGTTGGAGGGCAGACAGGCAAAAGTGATAATTATTCTGTACAAATGCAATATTTTCAGTTGGTAGTTGTAGTATGGTTTTAGTACATGAATAATGAAGGCTAGTAAAATGGCTAATTTACAAGAGTTAAATTAGCTTTTGCATGTCTTGGATTCATGCTTGATCTAAGACATGGAGAGATATTGATGCTACTCCATATTGTGGATGGAATCATTGTTAGGGTGTGGACTCTTAGAAGGATCCTAAACAGAATGGAAACACACAGAAAGAAAAATCAGTCCGATCCTCCAGATGTGGCTGCCTTCCTAATTGAATGGTTAGAGCAGGGGTGGGCCATCCTGGTCCTCGAGGACCGGTGTCCTGCAACTCTTAGATGTCTCTCTGGTCCAACACACTTGAATCCAACAGCTGAATCACCTCCTAAGTGCAGTCAGGTTCTCAAGAGTCCTGCTACCGACCTCATTATTTGACTCAGGTGTGTTGAAGCAGAGATGCATCTAAACGTTGCAGGAGACCGGCCCTCGAGGACCAGGATTGCCCACCCCTGGGCTAGAGAGTTATGGGGGGCTTTTGTTTCACCAATTTCAATGTGTTCAACATGGATATTTTTTGACTGAGAGTACAATAAGACATTTATTAAAATGTATTAACTCCTGTGGTGTGGAACAAAAGCAAATGAAGAGGCTGATGTGACACATTTATGTAAATCCTGGACCCAATTCCACGCGGCGTGTAGATTTCTACAGCATGGTTTCAGCAATCGCAACAAAAGGGCTATTCAACGTCCTGACATCTAGTCAGAATTTCATGTTCAAATATTAGAAATATATGTAGCAAGGAAACAATGAGGGGCTCTGTTTTCTTTATACCCACTTTAACCTTCACACCTTACAAAAAATATAAAGACACATACGCATTGTTGTTCAGAAGAAGGACATTTGCTGTGTTTTATTATTATGGGTTAATTTGTGGTGGACCAGATTTTCAGCTTGGACAGTTTGATTTATTGTGGCTGTCCAATAAGAGGCCAGTGGTTCACCTACTGTTGCTAAAACAATGGCAATTTTCCTCGAAAGCAAACTGTTGTACATCATTGCTGCCAGGATATCCAGTTGTGTGAATCAGGATCGCCCCATTGTTTATCACTGGGAAAGACAAATGGCAGAGTCTGTTCCGTTTCAGGTTTATAGATGAGGGGTGGAGTACATATGTGAAAAAAAGAGTCATAACACACATATCTTTATGTACAATTCATGTGGAAAGCAAAACATTTGATTCATTTGATTGTATGACTGATGTTGGTCTCTTCTAACTTGATCGTTTAAGCCAATTGTGTCAAATTTGCTGAATGAGCTTAGTGGAGGGTGGAGTGCTCCGCTGCAGTCAGTGAACACTGACTCATGATGGATGTTTACATCATAGCAACAATTGCTGCATCTTTACTGCAAAGTAAATTGGATTTGGAGTTCTTTCTCTTGCATTGCAAAACTTCTGAGCAGGATGGATATCAATGTGATTTATTTTCATTTTCAACTGACTGACAGATGTGAAACTGTTTCCTTTTACTGACCAACATTTAGATGCAGAGTCATATTCAATAAATTTGTGAAAAGCTAATTTATTGCAGCAACTCAATAAAGTGATGTTTTGCCTTAGATTTTGTTAATTATCATGCTTGCGTCTGCCATGAATGCTCAAGCTAGTTAGCATGGCCACTGACGATGGCGGATAAACAGTTTTTCCTGTAATGGTACGTCATTACTCCACCATTAGCATGTTGAGCTGTGTGTAAACAAGTGGTATTGACGGCATTAAGACCTTCCTCCTGACTCTGATTTGTTGTCTTTGACCAGGAATGGAGCATTTCTGAACTTCACAATATTAATATTTGGGGGAGGTGGAGGAGGCTGATTTTTTTGTCTCATAAAATGCTGTCACAACATATTTTATTTATAAATGTTACTCCCTGCAGATTTAAAGTTCAAAGTTCTGCGTCTTGTACTGCACAGAAAGTGAGATATTTGACCCCATATACTGACATGAGCGGTGCTAATGCACAATAGCTTCCGACAACTTGGATAAAGACTAAGGATTTGCAAAATACCCTGATTTTGGTTGTTTTTACCACAGATGTTTTTTTGAGTTAATATGTATTTATTTTTCCTCTCTTAATAAGTGTTTAAGTTTTAATGAAAAATTATTTCTTCCTTACCTTTGTTTTCCTTTTCACAATTAAGAACATGTTTCATAAGCAGATCTATTGTTAAAGTGCAAAACCTTGTCTGTTTATTGTTCATGTCCACTTGTATCAAGAGATAAAGGTTTGGTGTTGCCTTTAGTCAACAAAAAAAAAAAAAAAAATCGTTTTTAAAGCTTGTGTCCAAACAGTGTTGTAAAACAGCATCCCATCATATTTACTTGAAGCAAAAATGGGCCAATTCCATTTCAACATTGTCACATATTTTTTGGTGCTTGACATCAGCGAGTAAGTGTTAGCACAAAACATCACTCTAAGCCCAACGAACCCATTGAATAAATGCAAGCAGCTCAATGCAGAAGCGAAACCTGTTTGATGATGTGTTTGCTTTCATCTGTGGGGGGAAAAGAATGATTTGAAGGTGCATATTGCGATGCACATCAAGGGTAATTCAGAAGTACTATATTATTTCTGGCTGAAAATGGGTAATTCTGTATACCTCCATACAGTCTGCACCACGGCAATTGCTATATAGGATGGAAATCAGTTCAATGCTGCAATGACTGAGACAAAAGGAAAACATGATTTCACGAAGATAAAAGTATGTTGCAGAGGTGAATACACAACCAGGATCCTTCCCAAGACATTTATTCAAATATAAACACGAATACACACATTACTGAAACCCAATAAACTACATTCAGCAAGGGAAAATACAAAAATCCAGAGTTCAAAAATGAAAAATTCTAAAAAAAGGGCAAGCAAACTTCCTCCACTCGTGAGCATTGTTTGTTTATTTGTTTAGTTAGACGACAATAATGAGCGGTGAAATCATGTAGAAGTAAATCTACTGAACAAAGTCAGGAAGGGCAGAAAGATCACCTCTTCTTTTTACATCTAAAGGGTTTATTTCATACATTTCATACAGTCATTAAAAGACTTTAATCTGCAACTGAGAACTACCAGCAACGTCTTCATACCAAGTGACATCCGAGAGTCTTCATTTCTGTGTAGACTGTTTACAAACTAAGAAGAGTTCAGAGTTTTCAAATAAACTGTGTGTGCAATTTGAAATTGCTGCCTGAGTTTTTTTTTTCTTTTTCTTTCTTCCACATTACATCTGTCTTCACAACAGCCTGTAATTCTGCTTAAGTCATTTCCTCTTAGGTCGCCGCTGTTCTTCCTTGCAGTTTCTTCTCAGAAGCTTCACATGGCAGCAGGTGAGACCGAAGCAGATTTAATGGCCAATCTGTTGTTTCTGGAACCACCTTGTGTTACTCTCAAGAAAAAAAAGACACCAAAGAACAGTGTATAAACTGTACTTATAAACTGTTAGCGGTGATGTGATATGCTATAGATGCCAATCAGTACTTTACACATTTGACTGAAATACATTAATGTCACAGTCACCATTATGAGATTGGTCATTTATACAAATTCTGTTTTCTGTTTAGGCTAACAGTGACCAGAAATTATTTAAGATTGCTTCTTTAATAACAGTCTGCTCAGAGATAAAGTTTACCATGTTTTAGATATTTGTGCATGGTGCATTTCTTTTAAAAAGTGTTTTTCCTCAGCACTTCTCAGAGCTGTTTTTTGGCTGAACAAGATATCCTAAGCAACACGTACCCTGAATCCATTACCTTTGTATGTGTTTTTTATTTTATTTTATGTAAATCGAGAAGTTCTAAACTTCTCCGTGCTCGCAAAAGTGTCATATTTTTAGCCAGGTAAGGGATGCCTTTTTTTTTGTCTCAAGAAACTGTTTTTCCTTTACATAATGCCACTCAAATATATTATTGAAAACTGGAAAGGAGGTGGAAAGATGTGTGTTCAATGTCCAGCTAAAAAAAAGAAAAAAGTAATGGAGTATGCATGGTATATTTCTCAGTCATCAGAAGCCTTTCAACACCTTAGCAAGACAATCCACTCAACTTCTCAATTATTTACTGCTCATACTCTTAACCATACAAAATAACAGAACTGTGGACAAAGACCAAGTGTTTCATCAATAAAATTAGAAAACTATGACATATTTTTTCTGGTTTCCAATTGATATCTGCTCCTTCCTGCCTTACAACGTTAAAGCCTTCTGTCAGATAAACACCAACTGCTAATGCAACTTACCTGCAGTAAAATTAACAAGATAAAAACATCAGAAAATACTGTCGTCTACAAAAAAACAAAAGCGTCAATTCACAAGGCTGAGCACATTTTTTCTCTAATGTTTTTCTGAAAATCTAATTTCACAATTGTAAACTCCCCACAGGGAGCTCATTCTCTGTCTTTTGTGTGATTTAGCAGGCAGGCAGTTGCCTTTCTTACGTCACTCACTATCAAATTAGGAAGAGAAACGAGCATCGTTTGAAATCCTCTAAAAATTGCTTGAGATTTAAACTGACTGCAACATCAATATTTGCTTTTTTTTTAGCTCACTCTTCACCTAATGAAGTCTAACCATTTAATTTGCAGAAGAAATCCCTGAATACTCAAAGAAGAAAAAAAAAAACCTCTAAGAGCACAGAGTAATTTTCCGTTATTACTGAATGCCACCTTGTCCTGTTGTTATGGTGATGTTGTCACCATGTGTGCAGGTTGGAGACATTCGAAGCCAACAGGATCTTTTCACTGCTTCAAAATGTGTATATGGTTTGATATATATATATATATATATATATATACAGAATAAAGTCAAAATTCAAATACTGGCAAACTTCGTTAGAAGAATGAGTTTAAATAGCACAACAATACATTGTAGCTCTTTATTGTCTTCTTATTATGCCAAGGTCAAAGAAGCTGATGTTTTTGCCATTAAGGGCAGTATTAGAGCCTTATGGTGAAAACATCACAAAAACTTTAATGGCAAATATGTGATGAATTGAAACTAAAACATGTCACTACAAACATTGAACCTATTCTGCAGTGTTAATCTTTCAAGACAAGTAAAGCATTGCTTTTCTTGATCCTTGTTTTTCTCTCTTTCTTTGTAGTTTGTTTCACTATTAATAAACTCAATTTAACATTTGAACAGCTTAAGTAAAACATTCATAATTACCTGCTGGACAAGTAGCATGTTCAATATCTACTCACCATTGAAATATGAAAAAAGGTGTCAGGAAGAGGCGCACATCTGAGTAACAAAAGCAGTCAAGGAGAAATGATTTCTCGAATGCGTTGCTATGCTCTGCTTTTGTTACTGCTAGGTTGCTCTGTTGGTTTATCTGAGCTGGAGTTAATAACTGTAACAAAGCTTTTCCAAAACAATGAAAGCCTTAGTCTTCAATTAATTAGGGCTACTGAGACGTACTGGATAATGAGTGTAGCCAAAATGTTGGTAAAAACCAAAGTAAATCTATATTGTACTGATATCAGTGGAGATGGTTTGCACATGCTGATTTTGTAATATCTACTGTGGAATAAAGAAATAGTTTTTAATACCTTTACTTCATAAAGCATGGCAAGGTCTATACCTTGCCATGTATAGTGGAAGACCAGACAGTGGAAGACCACTGAAATAAGTTATGAGCCAAAATATTGCACAAAATTTGTCAAAAGTTATAAGCGGCAGAATCGTTTTAGGCATATCGTAGTATTTTATGCACCGTCTGTTTATAATCACGCGACATTTATATAAATATTCTAAAAGCGAAAATTAAAGATGCGACAATGAAAATGTGGCACACTTTTGTTTTGGAGTGTCTGATTTAAAATCACTTCGGTCCCTGGGATATTAGCCTAATAAATTTAAGCGGATTTCAGAGGAGTTGGAGAAGATTGGATAAATCCTCTTGCAGAGTCTTCTATCTGCCTGAGAGTGAAATTACTTCACCATTAGCATGAGCCTCACTCCTAATCCTCTTGCTCATTTGCTTTTTGAATTAGGTCTAGTGGTGTATTTCTGATCGGAAAATTACTCTTGGTGAAGTATTAACCCAGAAAATAAAAAAAGGTTGCCTGCGAAAAGATACCCTTTGAATTTCATCAATATCAATTAAGTTGGAACAACTTTCCTTCAGCGTCTCTGAAGTGTCTATCGGCTTTCTGGGTGTTTGATTTCTTTCCGCACACTCACAGTTAGCTATCAACCCAGAGAATGGGAAATATGATAATGCAGGGAAATGTTTCATGTGAGAAAATGTGTGCAGATGCACTTACTGCAACACTGCCAATAACTCAGCGCAACAGTCAAGGGGACACATTTAACAATGACGGTGTTGCAGTGATGCATGTGGAATGTGATCAGAGAAGCATCTGCATATCAGTGAGGATTCAGAAGCATTCCCACAGTCTGTCTCTCTCTCTCACACACACATCAGTGTTTTCATTAGTGCTTGATAACAGCTATATGCTTTCAAAATTGATGCAGAAATCTAATTGTAAAATGCTTTTAGACCTATATACAGAGATCAACTTAAAAGGAGCAGAACGTTTTAAAATGAAGTTTGTTTGACAAATTAATGATTGTATGTACAAGTTCTTTTCTATTCAGTTCAGTTTATGTATAGAGTGCCTATTCACAACAAATGAATGAAACTCATAGCTTTAAAAGTGCTTGAGTGGTCAGCATAAAAAGCTACCGGAAATCCTCATAAAAACAAACAGGAATTTTGAGCTTTAACATGAAAAGATCTGAACAAGTTTAAGACGTATGACTGCATATATTTGTTCAGTACAGAAGAACCTAAAAGACATAAGATATCAAGAAAGAAAGCACACGTAGGTGTACAATGTATATAATGCAACTTAGCTTTAATCAAATATTTTAAAAGATGGATTGTTTTTAGTCTGTTCCAAGTGATTGAAATCACAAACAATAGAACATTTTGACTGTTGGAAAAAAAAAAAAAAATCTAAACTATCAAATCCAAGATATAATTTCAACCTTCAGTTGCTGTAAGACATTATGTGTCTGGTAGAGAAAGTCATTTTGTCTAGTTAAGTCACTGATTTTGCTGTATTTGCTTCCGCCTGCAATATATCTGAATAAGTATTAATAATATTGCTGGTTATGTAAAATTTGACCCTGAGATGTACAGAAAACATTCATGTTTACTGTCTATTCTGACGACTTCAAACTGTGAAATTGACCTTGTAAAGAAAATGCTAAAGGGAAAGTGACGCACTAAAAGTTAATTCAGTAGAACTAGCTCTAGCTCTAATGATGGTTATTGTTCTCTGATTAGCTCTTCAGGCTCCACGCATGCTTAAGGGCTACATTAAAAAAAATAAATATCATCACATAAAAATCACTAGAGTATGACTTTTCCAGTGGAAGCCTCCTTGGGCTTGTGTTGATGACTGAAGCTTCAAATCTAAAAAGGTTGCTGCTATCTGGTGAACTATTTTGCTCAGAGGGAGTTTGTGTGCTTCGTATGCTCTCCCAGTCAGAGTAAGCTTGTTTTTTCTTTCTTTTTTTTTTTTTCTGTGTGCTTATTTTCTTCCTACAATTCAAAAGTATGCATGCTATGTGAATTGATGCAAAAAAAAAAAAAAAAAAAAAGCCATTTGTTGTAAGAGTGTATTTAGCTCCCAATTTGAGTTATTTTGAATAACTGGGTCAAATATGAACAGATTGAGACATAGGGCTGGTTTAACAAAAAAGGATTTGATTATGGGATTGACCCAACATACTGGGTCACATTTTCAACCCAAAAATGGGTCAAAGTGAGTAGTTAAGGTTACCAAATGAGCGGGTTCACAAACTACTGAAGTAAAAACCAAAGCAATTAGTGAATTAGCTGCTTCTAGTGTGAACCACTGACATTAACATTCTTACACAGGACGATTTTACAGTATTTCCATTTATTTCTTTAAGTGGAAGTGACATATAAGAATCAACCATAATTCTGCATTATGGTTGTTGCATAATGCAGCATTAAATGCAATGCAGAAAGCAATTCATCCGTATTCAGTTCAGCATATATTACAGAAAGGGAAAATATCTGTTATACAATAAAAAATAAATTAAATTAAATAATTACAATATTAACCTTTGCAATATATAAGCTAAACATCAAGAACTGATTAAAAATAAAACCAACATTGGATTATTTATGTCATTTGCTTTTAAATTGTATCTCTATTAACGCAGATCTACTGCTCAAGCATAAGACAGTGTACAATAGTGTACCGGTAAGCTACAATATTATAAAATATGATCGATTATTATAAAATTTATTTGTACCATTAGAATCTTTATATTCTATAACTTGGTGTGCAACTACTCAACACCGCCACAAGGTGGCAGACTATAAACGCAAACATCACAAGTGCTTTGCACAAGTATTGAATTTCACCTTCTAGTTGGTTGTGGGTTGGACATATTAAATTTAATATTGAATATCATTAATATTCCTATCATTGATAAATTCTAAATATAATTATGGGACTGAATCTATTATCATAGCAACACTAACAGAAAGCAAATGCAAGGATTTTCTTCACTGTAAATCCTTTTACCAAAATCTAAATCAAGATTATGTCAAAAAGGTAGGTCAGATGTGGCTTTAATAAGGTGTACTAAAAAGCCTAGCATTGTGTAATGCACATTTTACAGATATTTCATACACAGAGTTTAAATCTATGTTGTCTCAGTTTCTTAATATAATAAGAATACGTGAGATCAGTTGCAGTTTTTGCCATTTGTCTTTCTCACATGGTGGCCACAAGGCAGAAAAAAAGCCCAAAAACAGTTCAAGAAGCTTCATTTCTGTCTTTGAAAACAAAAGAAGGAACATTTTTGATGCTGGCATTAGGGCCATCTCAAATTGAGAGACAGAAAAACCAACATACAGAGATGTGAAACCTGTACAAAATTATTCTACAAGTTTAAAAGTCACTCTTTTACATTAGAGTGGATGGGGAGTGGATGTAATCTTTGTGTACCATGGGACAGCAAAGACAGCATTTGCCCAGTGACTGTATGAGGTAATACATATATAAATATGTCAGAGTACATTTTACATAAGATAGTACGATACAATGCTGAAATGTATCTATTATAAATGCAGTTATGAAACTGTCAGAAACATTCTTCTAAAACAGGGAATGTAACCTTGAATTTGCATTACAACTCACTGTCCCAGTTATGATGGCCCATCTATCATTAAGAGCATTGGAAAATATCATTACCTTCATCATCTAAATCAGAGGAGCACAAGTCAAGTCCTTGAGAGCTATACCAGCCTGCAACTCGCTTGTCCAACATACCTGAATCAAATGGCTCATCAGCATCTTATGTCCCTGGCTGTGAATTTGATTGTGGATCAGTGGTTCTTAACATTTTTTGAGGTACCAAACCCACCAGTTTCATATGCGCATTCACTGAACCCTTCTGTAGTGATTTATTTTTTCAAATTCAAGGTACACTAGAGTGTAGTTGGGTCACCCCAAGATCACTAAGTCTTCTTAAAAGGTAGAGTCTCTAGAACAGTTCTTCAAAAATATAGTCAATGTTTTCAGCAAAGTTGAGCTGACTGTCCAGGAACGACCCAAATTTTTCCACAGTTTCAACAGGTTGGCCATCGAGAGAAACTGGAACCACTTTAAGGTCTTGTTTAGATAATTTAATTAGCTCTACATTCTTAAGAGAATGAAAAATTAATAATAAAGACTTTGCGGTATTCTGATTTAGTAATGTAATCATACTAATCATGTGTTACCACCCCCACGGCACTAGAGGCAGTAGCAACCCCGAAAAGATGCGACTAAGGAGCAGATTTAGAAGTACACCGAAAGCTACAGAATTTGGTAAAAAAAAAGGTGAGTTTTGCTGAAGTAATTAAAGACACAAGTTCAAATCCACACTGAGCTCCTAGCTCCTTCAATCAGTGCTCCTCCGCAGCTCTGATTGGCTCAGCAACGTAACGTGATCCTCTGCAGCAAGTGAAGGCAAAGCGGGGCGTCATCACGACTTTACACAAGTGTGTCTTTACCTCCGCGGCAGAGGCTCCGCCGAACCCCTGAGACCGACTCACCGAACCCAGGTTAAGAACCACTGCTCTAGATGCAATAGTAGATTTTGAGGACTGGACTTAAAATAAATCAAAAAACATTACAGACATCTGTATTTTGATGGTGTCCTCAACTTGTATATAGAAAAATGTAAAACACTAAATATGGTTTCTTTACCACATCCTGTTGTTCTAAAAGTCAAAGCGTGAACTATTAAAATTATTTTTACTTACAGACAGCGATATTTGTTTGCTCAATGTAATTTGTTGTATGCCAAAGTGAAATATTGTCTATTTCCCACACGTTCAACCCTCTTGACATGTTAAATTGAAAGTGCCTGCAGACAGTCATTCAGTTTCGCAGCACATTATATATGATGGTCTCAGTGCTTCTAGCACTGCCAATAAAAAAATCTGATATGGGTAAAGTAGAGCCCAGTGGAAATACACCTTAAATGTCAGAGCTCATCAATGATTATATAAAACCTTGAATTTATCTCCATTATTACAGTTTTTATTATTAAATTACAAACTTACGATGGAAGAGCAAAGTTGAATAATTTGGAACTACTGGAACAATTATAAACCCTGTTGAGTTACTATAAGCACTTTGAGAAAGACCTCAACTGTAAAACCTAACAAAGTGAATATGTCTAATACAGCATGAGGGTTTTTTTTACTGCAAGGGAAAAACAACATAAGCCAATGTAAGCTGTATGCAAAGTGATGTGACTCATGATTTGAAAAATATGTTTCCATAGTAGGTGGAAAAACTTTTAATCAACAACATTCCCATGTTTCCATGAAGCAAATTTATTTTTGTAATTCCAGTTTGCACAATTTTATGGTCAATGGAAACACAGCTATTTCAGCCAAGCTACATCTGAGTTGTTCAGGATGAATGTATTATTAATGCATGTTAAAAATGTCAATATAGCATTCCTAATGTAAAAGTTATTCTACAAAAACGTTTTTTTGCAGCCGGGGCAGATTTCAGTGTTGAGTGATATGTAGCTTCTTCTTCAAGCAGAAACTTTTTTCTTCTTCTGTTGTTTTGCCCAAAATCAGTTCCTCTATAACTAGAAATAATATTTACAGTTTTTACACAATATTATTTTTCCCTGTGACATTCTGTGAGAAACGATCAAAACTATTTTTTTATAATGTGATGACCCAGACACGGGGGCTAGATACACACAGACATTATTTGATTTAGTAATAATATAATCCACTTCCCCCAGGCAGGCACGTACTGTTGATGTTTGCTGGGAACTCCATTCCCAGCAAACAGCAGGCAGACTTCATATAGCCAGGGTAAAAAAGAACAGTGACCTTCTCCAAATCAGACACTCCCATCAGAAAACAGAAAAAAACTCAGAAGTGAGCTCCTGTCCTGCTGTCTGTCATGCCTGGCCTGTGTCATAACCAAATTAATACAGAAACTGTATTCTGTATTTTGACTGTGAGGCTTCCTCAGATGGTAGACAAAAAAATAAGTTCATATCAAAGGCAATTGTAAACAGGTTTGATCTGTCAATACTGTGCCTGAAAATAAAAATAAAAAATTGCGATTCCATTATTTGACTTTTGAAAATTTCCCAAAAATCCAGAAAAAGAAAATCCCACGGGGAAAAAAAAAAAGTACGGAAAGAGAATAAAAAAGTGAAACATAAATGTAAACATTTCATAAGACATGTTAAAACCATTGGCAAGCTCTGACTTATTTGTGGATATTGAGTTTCCTTAAATTTATTTATTTCCTCATCTCAAAATTCAGCTCATTTATGTTCGTGCCAACACGGTTCAACAAAAAAAAACAACAAAAAAAACAAATCTATTTAGATAAGAAACAACTCAAATATAGGAGTTTTTAGTTGCAACAGCAGCTGATTAAGCTCCTCAAAGCTCCAATTAATGCCTGAAGGATTTCTGAACCATCTCTCTCCCCTTGGCCCTGCTGGGTAATATGAGACCCACTGCAAATGGTATAGACAACAACACACACAAGTAATGTTGGGAATCAACTCCACTGCGGTGATACATGACAGTGAGATCCAATTCTGAACTGCTTCTTTCTTTCCCGTTTTTAAGCAATACTTTCAGCAAAGAACATAAAAGTAGTACATTCTTTTCTTTGAAATATTTCATGACTGATGATTTTAGACCCTTTTTATAATAAACAAGCAGCAGAAGAAAAACAAAACATTTCTCTAATTAGAGGTCTCTGTTTTCTCAGTGAGGCAGAATCCTTTCCCTAATTAAACTCTGAGGACAGAGGCACATAATATAATTCATGTTTCAAACATTACTGGGATTTAAAATGAAAGCTCTACGCAGAGGTTAGTACAGTCTGACAGTTCCTGCTGCCCCTGGCTGTCTATGAGTAGGATGAAAAAGTGAGAACAGTATGTTAAAGTTAACAATACGAGAGCAATTTTTGAAAAAAAATGGGGTTCCACAAGGATCCATTTCGGATCATTGCTATTTCGTTTTATATAATAATGAATTACCTGAAAGCTGTAGAGATAGTCAGTGCCAAATGCATGCAGACGCTGTGGTCATATAGAACTTGTTTAAAAAAAAGCCTTTTATTATAAAGGTAGGTTTACTTGGAACAACTACAGCATGACCAAAAGCTGTGTAGGTTATTTGAGCCTAAGTGATTTTTTTTTTTTTTTTAAATAACTGGTACAATGAAGAAAGCACAATGAGGTGTCTGCTCCTGCTCATGATATTTTATTGCAAATGTCTTATTTTATTTTAAGTTGTGTTCTTTCAGTTAATCTGGTTGATATGTTTTTTTTTTTTGTTTTTTTTTACATGTTGTTTTGTATATTTATATAAAACAGGTCACTGTTACATATATGACCTAATTTCCAAATGAGATTTACCTGAATAAATAAAAGTGAAGCAAAAGTTATTAGATTTTTTAATCTTAATATCATTGGACTGAGTTGGGTTTTTACTGTAAAAAAATAGAATATGCTGTGATTGCTTATTTTAAAAATAATAAAAACTCAATTTTTGCCATCTTGAGGAACAGTATTGACAAAAAACCCTCTTCCATCATGTACCTTTGAGATTCACCTTGTGGGCAAAGACACCATCATTCACTGCTGCTAAACATGATATCATCTCACATGTGATGATTCATTTAATGGCTCATACTCAATGGCTGGCACCTGTTATTATGAGGTGTACACACTTTGTCACACACTGTCAATTTAGTCACACTCCACAACTTCCATATTGTTTTAAAAAAATCATGTTATTCATATGGCAGTCTTTGAATATTTAAAGTATATTTGTGTTTAACAAAATAAAGATAAATGTCGGCAACAAGATTATCTGTAGTGTCAAAAATGCACTGAACTCTAATCAATCACAATGATTGAACCTTTAGATAAAGGTATACCTGTCTGGTTCTTAGCTTAGGACACATGTTGATTAAGGGAACAAAAGAAAACTGCTTTGAGTTGCATCAGGAGAGTATCATAAGATAAATGATCTTTTATGCCACACTTGAATACAATGTTAGCATTCAGATCGCAACTTCACCAGACCATCATAAAAGGACATTGCATGTTCTCTGATCCTCTTCAGGCTTCAATACCTGCCTATTTCTACACTTTTTCATTTTATAATTACCTCCATTTCTTTCCATTCAAAAGCCCAACATTAGTTTCAGTTTGAGTCAAAAGGCATATCAATAGCAAATCGCCAGTGAGACCTCGGGATGCTCTCTTAGCCGTGCTTTTTGTGGTTATCTGTATTAATTAGTGTGAGCTAAGATTTCAACTGCAGTTACGTAATAAGAAACGGAGTAGACACGTAATGATTTATAACAGGAAAACACCGACTAGTTTGTCTTTTCAGTGAGCAAAAAAGTATTTGTGCTCATTTCCAGTCAAGTGTATGATTGCGGCGTTTGTTTAAGGAGGCGTTCATTTAATCTTTCTCTGTGCAAAATGTGCTCTTTTACTGTAATTTCAATTCATGAAAAAAAAATCTGTCTTATGAATCCCACAACCCTCAACAGATGAAATTCTTTTTTTTTAAATCTTACTCTGAATCACAATACTCTTTGAAAGCATTTAGTCCATCAAAGATAAGACAAAAGACGAGCACTTGCACCTCAGAGTGTTCACATTTTTGTAAGTAACCAAGCTGAGTTGACTCCGTAATCCTCCATTTTAAGCTTTGTGTTGACTGCTTGTAGCCTAACGTTTCCCTTAGCCTTTACACTTTTCATCATCAGTCACTTTGAAAGGTTTTTCATTTGCGACGCTAATAGCCTTTTGACCCAAAGTTAATTTCACACTGTAGGTGAGGAGTGAATCATATCAGGAGATGGGTTATACAAAGTGTAGCTAAAAGGGTACATTGGCTGAAAATATGACGCGCCCCGGGCTGTTCAGTGGTGTGGAGTTGGTCTGTGAATAGATACGTTCTCCTTGAAAGTCAGAATTTCTCTCAATGTTGAGTCAAACCAACAGGCTGTCAAGGCTTTTCATATTTTTCCCCCTCAACACTGTGAAATTAGTAAATACAATTCAAATACTGAATTTTAAGCTAAATGCAGCTAATCATTTGAAAACCACATTGTTTGGCATTTAAATAAGGATATATATATATATTTTTTTTTTTTTTTGGCAATTTGGTTCACAAGCTTTTTTATCTTTCCATTAGCAGACAGGGTAAAGACTTGACTTTTTAGCCAATAAATGCAAATGTTTTTAGCAAACCAATAAAATGAGGTTTTTATTTCCTGACAGCCATAACAATTTTATGCATTTCATCAATTAATTTACAAGTATTTAAGGAAGTTTTGCAGCCAAAAGAGTGTTCACCCAACTATTAGCAAGTGAGTCTCTATTTCTCTGCAACATCAAACAAGTATTCTGGTCTTGGTGTAAATGCGCTCCTTCTTTTCTTGGGCATTTCTTCTGAATTATCAACAAGACCTTAGAGAGAAATTTAATTTCATTACTATTATCAACATTTACACTTCATCATATCTTTCCACATTTTCAACTAGTGCACAGAAGCAATACTTCTGTCCTCACTGTACTGCTTATGCACCAGAGCACATTTGGCATTAGAGGTGCATCTTTTTTATTTTGGCTCTAGGACCCTTTAAAGTTAATGACCAGACAGGAAATGAATGAAGACAGAAGGGGGGAGGACACGCAGCAAAGGTCAAACTCAGGATCTCTGTGTTGATGACTATTTTCTCTGTAAGACGGGGGTCCTGCCTCCAACTCTGCATCACAAAACGCACTAGTTGTGCATCTTTTTATTTGTTTCCTTGAAAGAACTGAGTTGATTTAGATGAAACACTATTTAAATTCCAAATGGGGCCCTCTATAATTGTGGTACATAACTGGATAAAAAAAAACCCAAACAAAGAAAATAAAAAAGTAAAAAGAACAAAAAAAAAAAAAACTCAATTACTGATTAAGGCAGATATAACCTTGTGCATTAATCATTTTTGCAGATAAGCACATTAGAAGTTTGGCTCACAGGTTTGTAGAATAAAACTAAATATAGAAAAGTGTTGAATATTTTATTAATCTATAATTATTATTATCAACTGGTGTGATGTGAGGAGCAGTTGTGATCCCCCCCCCCCCCCACTTTCCCAAAAAAGTTATTTTTTTTATGTGCCCCAAATTTTCGGGGCACACCAAAGAATGTACCCAAAAAAGTCATAAAAAGGACATTTTAAATGAAACCACCATGTGTATCTGCTACACATAGAGACCCCCATTTTGTCCATATGTATTAGCAAATGATTGATTCAAATCATAATGAAGTTCATCAAGATAAAGCCACCACAGAAGACAAACTTCTCTGCCAAATACCTGCACTATTCTCACCTGAAACAATCTCATCTCATATCTTTTCCAACATTATAACAAATGGCCCTGCATACCAATCTGTCTGAATGAGCAGGCAGTTCCCCAGCTGCTCGGTCAGCTTAATCTTCCTCTTGTTTTTCTACATATACTGTTGACTGATGTCTCTTGATAACTGTGTTGATATTTTTCATAATGCTTCTGGTCCGTCTCTGTGTAAATTCTGGCGGTATTCTATTTAAGTTCCCCTCCTCCTCACCATCTTCATGGCAGGAATCCATTATGCTTTGGTCATTGGAGCTGCAAACCCTTTGCTCCACATCAGTAGCTTTATGGAAGTGTTCAGCTGTTTCCAGATGCATGACAAGTTCTTCTTCTGTTTTTTTTTTTTTTTAGGAAACAGGTACGCAAAAACATAATATACACTGAAAACAGCAATCACAAAAGGCCTTGAGTACTTTTAGTGACATATTCAAGTTAGTTTTTTTGTTGCATCCCTGTACAGTAGTGGTCAGGCGACGACAGGTTGGCTTTAAAAGGAAGATCCAACCACCTGTTCTCTGCTCAGATCTCATTCCTTCTTCATACCATGAACTCTGATTATCTCCGGTTGTGAACCTTCCTACCCAAGCGATGTAAATCCTCTCTTTTTTTCTTTACGCCTTCCGGGTTCCTCTCTAGCACCAATTCCTTCCAAACTCGGATTACATAACTGGGTGTTAGTTGACAAAACTGTATGTTTCTTTCTTTCTGCCAGCAGTTCATTAGTGCTGACTAGACCGTTTTGGTGTAGCCAGCACACACAGTGGGTAATCTTGGTAATCCTTGTGTTTCACCCTGGTTTACTGCCAGGAAATTTTTTCATCTGTTTACCAATGTGTTTAGCCAATAAAGCATTTGTGTTACAAAACTAAATTAATTCCAACTAAATAAGCTATGAAATATAAACCCTCAACTAAATGTTTATCTGAAAATCTGCTATTGACGAGATTAGTTTTGAACTGATATTTGTGAGTAATCTAGACGTTTTGGCATTGTACAAGTATAATCCTTATTATTTAGTAAACTAAGAATCCTCAGGATTCAGTCAAAAACAAATATGTGGTCTGATAGAGAAGCACAAAACACAAATTGACATTTTCTTACCAACATCCTCCCACTATGTGCATACTGCATACCGTGCAGCAGAAACACCGACAGTCCCAAAATCAAACTTCCTCACCTCAGATTGACAGCACACCGGGCTGGATACCTGCTCGCTTACACAAACAAGCTCGCTCCCCGCAGCTGCAATCCCAAATTATGTCCACAGCTGAACACCTGCACTGACAGCAGCTGAGGAGTGCCATGTTCATTTAGGTGAAGGAAAACCTGTGGGAGTCTGCCGAGTATTAACAAAAATATTCTGACATCATTTTCCTCAAGGACGCTCACACAGACTTGTTGTATAATTAATGGCTGAGGCGAGTGGTGCTGAAAGGCTTGTGTGAAAATGTCATCCAGCAGTTGATGTTGGAAATAACATCGGCTGTTAGTGAATATGTATATATATATGGAGAAAATTAAAAGCCCACTAAAAATGATCAATTTCTCTGATTTTACTTTTTATAGGTATATGTTTGAGTAAGATGAACATCGTTATTTTATTCTGTGAACTACTGACAACATGTTTCCGAAATTCTGAGCAAAAATATAATACGTATTTGCATAAATTGAGAAATGGTCAAAATGACGAAAAAGATGCAGCGTTTTCAGACCTCAAATGAAAAAAAAAAACAATTTCACATTCATTTAGAAACAGCCAGACTATTCAATGGAGCACACTAGACTTTTAAGATTTTAATTTGTGATAAAAAAAATAAAATAAAAAATTGAATCCTGTATCCTTTTCCTTCCATCTCACAACTTTACCCTACTTTGTGTTGATGTACAGTACTATCTGCTAATAAAACATAATGAAGCTCATAGTAGAGACAAAATGTCAAAACGTTAAAGTAGTGTGAAACATTTGCAAGGCAGTATAATTCTAAGAAAAATGAATTTTGTGGCTTTTACCGTGGATGTGATCGCTGCTTTGATAAATAACAGGTCTGTCCTGTCATAAGCAGTGCAGCGTCTCTCGCCGGTGAATGAAGCACTGTCGCCACCTCAACGGTGATTTACAGCACATTACATGACTTGTCATAAACAGACCATGAAAGACTCACTGTCATAGCTTGGTGAGCTATTTACTTCACGTGAAGTGCTTCTAGACTATAATCTATGCTGTACTGGAATGAAAGTGACAGAAGAAGTTACAGAAGATATTAAACTGAGTTTGTGTGGGACTTTGGCAAGAGCTCCTTTAATATGCCCCAGTGGATCTGAGCAGTGATGTGAATGCTTGGCCACGTCAAAAATGCTACACTGGCTGATTATTTTAACCTCTAACAAAGAATGCACAAAGCACATTTTGGATCCAAAACGGAGGAACGGGGAAAGCAGCCGACCAAAAGAAGAAGTCATCTTGTGTATGGGATTCTAATATAGAAGACTGTTTATCAAGATTCAGTTTTCTTCATCAGCTGTGGCGTAAACATATATAAGACTGGTGTCATTTCATTTCCATCAAGCCAGAAGTTGAGAAAATATCTGAGCTTCAGTTCCCCTTCAAACAATAAAGTTCTTTACAGAGGATGTTCTCTGACTGGTTGATGTTCTGATCCGTCATCCATAAGCCTCCACTTAGAATCCTTCAGCTGTAGCATTAGGGAAAGATAGGTTAGGCTACTAAGATTTATTTATTTTATTTTTTTCCTGTGCCACTGAATCAAGCTGTTCTCACCCCTGCTAAACTTTACTACTTAAAGAAAAATAAAATTCTTGATGAATGTGGACATTCAATTTTTGTGTCACTGGGACGATGGTGGCAGCTGCTCCTACTCATTTTAGGTAATGTTTATTGTTCATTACTTGTGTTTAGTTATTCTTTATTCCATTTTAATCATGTTATTTGTTACATTTCTTTGCTGCTCTGTGCCATCTCTCTCTCCCCCTCAGTCTACTTGCCTGGTCTCCTCTCTCACCTGCACCCTGTTACCAATCAACCCTTATAAATACAATGTGTCCTGGGTAATTACTCAAACTTGGCCATATCTACAGCCCTAGCATTAAGTACAAAATAAGGTAAAATAAAAACAAGTGGACTTCTGACAAATGGGGCTGGATGAGGAAGGTTAAAAACAAGATCCAGAGCTCATTGTTAGAAGACACCAGTGACGTTTTTCCTCAGTATAAGCTTTTCTATTAGCACATCTTCCCTAGAGGTGCTAATAGATGAGGAGGGCACTGCACATTGAGTTGCAATAATTATATAACAATATTGTGCTAATTGGAATAATGTGCATTTAAAGGTTTATTTTTAAAATGATAATCAAATCTGTGAAATAATTTGTTTCAGTTCCGTTCATATGATAAAATCTGTCATTTAGGTATTTGCTGCCAGCATGAGTAATATGTTGATTTGGAAAAGCTGGAAAGTACCATGAGTCATTTCACAGCATCACAAGGAGTGTTTAACAACCTCTGTAGCTAGCAACATTTTCATAATTGTTGATTTATGGTAGATAAGGTACTGCATGCACTCAGCGAGTAAAAGATCGTTGCTCTGTTGAGGTGACATTTAAGAAGTTAAACAGTCAATTATTACTATAAAAATAAAAATGTAACTGCAACAGTATACATGTGAACAATGAGGGCCAGTTAAACAAAGGGGAAAATATTTACATCCTGTGAAGATCATTGGTGCTCCATAACAGGAATAAAAGCATCTGTATTTTAGCAAGTGAGATAATAATCCTATTATTTGGGAAACTTACCAAAAACACCTTTTAAAAACGAACTATAATACTCATTTATCCTTTATTTGCACTTTATTTAACAACATCAACAAAAAATACATGAATAGTAAACAGATCCAGTGCCAGAAGCAAATAATTAGAAAATAAGCAGCAGTTTAGATGTAAGGAACTCTACTGCACGACCATCTTCAGATTTCAATTTCAATATAATTAAAATGTCTTTGCACAGTTTGATCTCTCAATATGCAAGCTAGATAATAATAATAATAATAATAATAATAATAATGAAGAGATACACAAAAGGTATCAGGAAAGGCTAGCAGAAAGATGTTTGGTAATTTACTGTCACCTTTTAATAAATCTCCTGAACAGATTCATTCTATGACCCACACGACATGACGAATATTTTCTTGACTTTGTGATGCAATGAAAAAATTGAAAGATTTAGAGCCAAAAAAGTCCAGATCCATTTTTCATTTGGATTTTTCTACTGGTTCTAATTAAATAAAGGAGGTAATTATATGCTGCATAATATACTCCTGTTTCAAAAATGTCTTGCAGCTGAACAAGCTGGAAAAGAGAAAAACCTCAGTCATGAACAAATGCTGAAAGTCATGCATTCTGTAGGCCATGCATTATATCCGATATGAATGGATGTTCTTGAAAACAAGCCATCCATCCATCCAGTTTATGTACTTGTCTCTGTCCTGAGTACCGGAGGTTCAGAGATCAGCTCCGTTGTCAAGTAGTAAAAAACAAGGTTCATACAGTATAGGCTCACAAAGGCAGAACTGTGCTAAGTAGGAATAACAAACTGGGGCAAAAAAAACAAACAAACAAAAAAAACAGATCCTCTTCTATACAATAATAGTCAGTAAACCTTTAGTAACACAAACTCAGAGATTGTACCTATTTTACCTTCAGTTAGCCATTTAGCTATTTTATTAAAGGAGTTTCCAGCATGTTGGGGTGTGTGGGGTGTTAACAAATGACGTTGGGCTCCGTGAGACTTTGTATTCATTATTAGTTTTCCTCCGGTATATTACTGATGTTTTTTAAAAGCAGACCGAAAATACAGTAAAAGGCCCTGAAGATTAGATTTAATTAAGAATAAATGAGTCAGTGTTGTTGTCAAGAGGCATGAAAAAAATTAATAAGTGAAAACACCAGCGAACAAACACACAGATATTAGCCTGTCTGTCGCTATCGTTCATTAGAAATCTGACCATTAAAGTGAAAGTCATGCCTTGCATTTATACGGCATCATTACTCACTTAAAATAAAGCTTTTTAAACTGCAGAATGATTGCAAAATCAGCGGTGCATATAAAGATGTACGGCTTGGGTTATTGACGGTGGGATGACAATTTGAAGCTGTAAGGAAACGGGTGTTGCTGCAAGCAAGCAAAACATATTTGAAATAACCTACATATAAGCTAATAGACAAACTACTGAAGTAAAACAAAACAACCAGACAAGAAAAATATGTTCATAGTTGTAAAAAATATGTTTTGCACCTTTGTCACACTTCTGAGAACTTTGAAAAATGATCTCTAACTTTCCCGTTGTTGCTTATGTAGACAAATAATTTTCGACCGGTGCCATATTGTTATTCCTCCTTTGTCAACATGGGTGTCCCCAAGGGAGACTGCATTCCTTACAAACACCAGATCTCCATTCGGGACACTTGAGATGACCGCATGCATGGTGATGTGAGAGGAAGAGAACGTACTGGTGAAGATTAGTTCCCATAAGCTTTGACTTACCCTTTGAACTTCCTGCATCCCAGGAGAATTCTGGATGAGTGAGGCTGAAACAGGCCACCAGCCACTGAGAGAAAAAAGACATGCAAATTAGCTGGATGGGGGGGAAAATAATGACAAATATGGGGCTGTATGAGTTTTTCTGCTGAACTTTTGACTGGCAATTTTGATCCAATAAAAATAGCACGAAGAGATAAGAGGAACACACTTTCAACAGGAAAAGTAAAACTGTAAAAGAAGTTTGTTTTGTTTTGTTTGACTTCAAGTGGAGGGGTCAGAGGAGCTGAACATTTATTTTTTGCAAGTGAAACATAAACACAGCATGATTGAAGGTTGTATTTTAGTATGTAGAAAATAGATATTGTATTGGCTCATCATCCATCTGACATTCACATGATTCATATCATAGCAATGATCTTTTTGTTTTTTGGGGAAATGCTTCCCGATTTTTTTTTTTTTCAAAATCAGCATATATTTCAAAAGGTTAATCCCACCATGCACTTTAAAAAACCCCCAGGATCTCACAAGCTTCCTCTCCCCATGTTCATTCTTTATATAATGCCTCACCTGTTGTGTTTTTTTTCCTTAAAAACTAAATCTAAATCATATATATATTTTTTTAATCACACTTGTTTTAGATTGATAGATGTGATTATATATGCATGCTCTTTACACCTAGCAATGAACTTAAAAGGTCCAGAAACAAAATGGACCCATCTAAATTCCCCCTCCCCCTTCCATCTCAGGAGGTAGAAACAAACCGTTAACCAGTAGTAAGTAGGACATAGGTGACACAACACAAAGCATAGACCAGGAGCAACTGCAACAACTAAAAAAAAAACAAACAAAAAAAAAATAGTAAGGTATAAGTCTAAAAAAGGATTGCTGCAACCAACGTTGGTCTTCTGTTATTTATGGTACGTTTGGTATTTTGATGTAAAGAGGCCAAGATTGTCTTCTGAGTGCACACATTATTCCCAAGGTACAGAGGATAATGTGCACACTCATTACATAGAAGGTTGATGCATTTCATCTGCAGTCTGCATGAACTGAATCTTTTCTGTTTCCCTCAGGTGGTGAAAAGTCTGCAATAGAGGTGGATTGTGTTTAGCTCCATGCAAGACGAAATCCCTTGTCCCTTACCAGCTCTTGTTTTCCTCCTGGCTGTCAAGCAGAGCCTTTAATGTGTTACGCTCTACAAATTCCTACCTTTGAGCTGCTGGGGAAAGCTGTAAGATCTATCATAACCAACCAGACAAATCGCTGCTTTTGACAGAAATTATTTTTTCTATGTATGACATTCATATAACGACTTTGTGTAACTGGACCATTAATTGGAAGGAGTTGTTATTATGACTAGAAGTGTAAAGTTCAATGAGTAAGGTCATTCATTTTGTAAATAATGTCAAAAAGGTGGCAGCTTCTTTGAGGATGAAAGCAGAAAATATTATACATGCTGCTTATAAGGCGTCCCCCATGAAAATCTGAGTCAAATGGGTAATTCCAGGCACTGCTCAGAAGAACAGCGTACTCCGATTTAAAAACTAATCAGGCATTGAAAACCAAATTAAGAAGTGCTGAAAATGATCTCAAATTAAGTGATAAGCTAAAATGCCCAAGTCTCCCACCAGAGAGCTTTAGGGTAATCAGAGGAACTCTACAATTACCACCGAGTACTGTTTTTATTCTGTAAAACCAAGCTTGTTGCACGAAGTCCCCTCGAAGTCCCAGGGTTGAAAAAATATGACTTGGACTGAAGAACATAAAATTTGTTAAATAAAATTGTTTCCTTTGGGTCTATGACCTGCAGAGAGGTCAGATCAAGCATATGTAGATTATTTCCTGTGTGATGCTGAGTCTATTTGTCACATCCTAGGGATTTTCTGTCAGTTTAAGCACATAAAAATACTTGAGCAGGTCATTTTGCTTTATGCCAAAGAGAAAATGCTTTTGAACAACCCCAAAAACACTAGTAAGAAAGCAACGTCTCCGTTCCAGACAAGATGGTTAGACACACAGTTTTTTTGGCTCAGTTGCTGAAGATTGATGACCATTTTCTCTTTATGTTTTGCTCTTGCATAAAATGTGCAGCGTTTGTGGTACGAATGCATTAAAATAATTTAAAGGTAATCATGTTTGCACCGTTACACTCCTGTTGCTTTGAATACAGTGCTCCTAATATGGTCAAAGATTACAAATATGAAACTAAAAATAGAAATCCAGACACCAGGCATAGAAGAAAATAAGTTCCAACCATGGTGGCATGGATCATTTCTGATAAAGGACATAACGATGATGAATTATGAACGTGAAATGGCCTTTGGAGATGAGTGGAAGAGATGATCTATGGACACTCTGTGTTGCAAGTTAGTGCAAGGCGCACGCGGATCAGAAAGCTCCTCCAGCCACTTAATGCACATGCATGCAAACTTCCATGCTTTCCATCATCACATAGCAACAGCATGTAATCATTTGGTATGAGTCATCGCTCTCAAAAACATCCCCTTTCCTCGCGCTCCACTCTCAACCCCTGCTTGACTGTGCACCAGCACATTTCAGCTTAATGGGATTTTTTTTATCTGAGGTTCCACTTCTTTTCTGATGTTCACGTAGAAAGATAGGTAGGAGAAATGAGGTGAAATTAAACACCAGCCAAAGCAAGCAGCCAGAAACATTTGCCTTAAATAATGAGATAATCGGAATGCTTAAGGTCAGACGAGGGTTAAAAAACGAACTTACATAAGGAGCAAAAATTATCCCTGTATCGAAGCAAGATACTAATCTCTTTCTTCTTAATACTAGAAGGTTAGCATTAGAAATGCATTTTGTAAAAGTGCAGAGCGACGCTTAGTGTTACACGTACAGACAATGTCATTGATCCAAGTTAAAAGCTCGCAAACTTTATATTTCCCCTTTAAAATTTGTTAAAGAGGATATTTTTCAAACTGTTTGAAATGCTAAAATAAGTCTAGCTGGTGTCTGTAATTCACGTTTCCTGTTGTCACGTCCTCTTTGAATTTGTGCCTTTGAGTCTGCTTTATTAGAGGTTTAATTTGCTTTTTCACTTTAGCATTCAAAGCTGCCTCTCCTAACCTCTTCTCTTCTCTCTGGAGATTGGCGTGCCAACTTATTGTTGGTCTGCTAGCACCTCCAAACACAAGAAAGTTGCCAATGTTTGATTTTATGTGGGTTTTACTGTAAATGACTGATTACCATTATGCACAAGGGGGATCTTCTATCAAACTGCTAATGGAGTCGGAGGCTTTATCGTTAAAACTATACCTCTAAGCAGCAGCCCTGGCAGCTTCCAATACATACCCATCATGGAAACAACACAAGTTCACACATTTCATGAAACAAGAGCAATGCACTTACATTACTCTAAAAAAAAGTGAAGTGCAAGAGTAAGTAATTGTACTCGAGAGAAAAGTTGAATGTGTCCGCTCTAAGTGCATGCAATAAGCAGGAAAAGCTTTATAGTACAGAGACAATACACACACACATACGTCTTCTTTAAGGATAGCTGATTTTGGAGAGTTTCTTTGTTCTTCAACAACTATTATTAATCATTATGCATCAACTGAGTGAGCCGATGTTAAGATCGCAAGCATCATTGTCAGCTCTGTCGTGATTAATTCATTTCAAAGCATAAAACTTAATTAAGTCCCGATTAAACACCAGGTGACACAACATATTGGTTTAGGTTTTCAACCAGTAACAAAATAGGTTCAAGTGCCCATTGTCAGATATTAAGGGTATCAAAGAGTTAGTTAACGCCTCAACCGCATTACTAAACAAAACATTTTGGTTGAAATCAGTGTCTCTGAAACTTTTCCAGCCTGAGGACCACTTGACCCAGTCATCAAGCATCCGCGGACCATCCAACTCAAGATTGAGCCTCAATAACAGAACATCTTAATATAAACAACCCAAAAATATGTCTCTTAATTTTTTTTTTCGTTTTTCATCCTAAAGAGTGGTGCTGGTTGTTTTTTTTTTTGTTGGTTTTTTTTTAGGTATGAGGGCATACATATTTGGCTCCAAAGTTTCAGTGTCACTCCATACCGATCTGGTTGTGCAGCTGTATTTTTAGGTAAACAATCATTTTCAATTGTAGATAGTGATAGTTGGAAACTAAATCACACATTTCAGAGCAGAGTCAGCTGGCTCTGGATGCGTAGGCTGAATGTGGAGCCAAAAGTCTGTTAAAACTTTCTCCCTGAAAGTTGCTTTCAGTGTCCCATCTGATGCAATATCCACAAGGCCGTCCACCTGTCTTGGTGAAGCCTTAGAACTGACTTTCTCAATACACATTTTATCCCCAAAAGGATTTCTAATACACTCGAAGCTTGTATCTAAATCTCAGAAATATATTCCCAACTGTGAAGGCAGGGCTTGCAAATGTTGCTTGAGGGATGCAACTGAGATTTCCAACCACGTCCTCTTCAGTAGTGAGGATAAAATCTACGAGTGTTAGAAAGCTTTCAAATACTCTGTGATCGAGACTGCAGCACTACAATTCCATCTTGAGGCGTGTGGCTTTAATTTAATTTTTTAAGACTTCATACCTGCAAAAACAAATGGAGCGAACATACTGACAATCAGCGACAGTGATGGGTAGGTGACGCTTTAGGCCACTGGAGTTTTGTTTTTTTTTTTTTGTCTGAGACCAGAGCACACTCTAGTCATATAGTTTACCATAATTAAATGTGCTGTAAAATAATATAAGAAAAATATCAAAGTACGCATAAGTCAAATGTAAGGCTGTTTTTCCTGCAAGCCAACGCTTTGCAAAGATGTGTTAATGCAATGGGACAGTAGTCCCAAGCACATCACTGAATCTAGGACATAAACAGGAAAAAAAAAAAAAAAAAAGAGAAAATGAGTGACATGTCGGTTAAAAATTTAAATCTTAAGTTTTCCAGATCTAAAGTATCCTTTAGTTTCTTCCCTTCATCTCAAACTTCACCAACAAAAACAGCTCATAATTATGAGAGGGAAGGAAAATTATATTTGGCTTTTGGAAAAAAAAAAAAAAAGGAGGAAAAAAAGTCAATACTTTGTAGATGCTTTTTTTTGTTTGTTTTTGCCAATTGGGGTACGCGTCTACCAGCTTTCATGGCTTCATCCAACACATGACAATGTTTTAATCCAAGCCATTTCACTTCATAGCTCTGGCTGCATGTTTGAGGTCGCTGTTGTGGCTGAAGCTGAACCTCTGCACCTGCCTCAAGGCTTTTGCAGCCTCTTAAAGATTTTCTTTCAGACGAAGGAAACCCTGTTCTTAGATGCATTCATCTTCCCGACTAGTTTCCCAGTCCAGGTAAATGACAAGCATTCATAGCATGATGCTGGCACCACTTTGCTTCCCTGTGGCGTCCATTGTTAATTTTACACCACACTAGTCATTCAAATATAATTTCCTTCTTTGCTATGCATTTTTTTCCCTACATATTCACTATTTCTGCCAGCTTGTAAAAAAAACAATGAATGGCACTTCCATTGGTGAAGAACGGGTTTTCTTCTACTGGAAGCGTATCAACCCGAAAAAAGCCAGACTTGTGGAGAGCATAACTAATAGTTGCCCTGACATCAGATACTTCAAATGGAGCTGTTGACATCTAAAGCTTCTGCAGAGTAATCATGGGCATCTTGGCAGAATCCATAATTAATCCACGTCTTGCTCGATGGATGGCCACGTTTTAGTAAGCTTACAGTTGTGTCATATTTTGTACATTTTCAGAGGATGGATGGGACAGTGCTTAATAAGATATTCTATGCCTGCGATGTTGGTTTAGGACCCAACCCTACTTCGCCGCAACTTTCTCCCTGACCTGTTTAATGTCTTCCTCGGCCTTCCTGGTGCAGTTAGTTAGTGTCCTCTAACAAACCTCCGAGGACTTCGCACGGCAGATGAATTTCCAATGAGACATAAATAAATACAGGTGGACTTGATAAGAGCTGGATGCACTGGAATTTATTCAGAGGAATCAAAATACACCACAACACTTGGATTTTTATTCGACATGCATATTTTCACCTTGCATTCTGCAATAATCGAATCAGTGGTATTTTATCGTACTTTAAGTCAGGATAGAAAAATATGAGTACATATATTTAGGTTTGTGGTTATCTGATAAGACGCAAGAGCGATTAATACTTTAGGAAGTATCAATAGCCAGCACGACCAGCTGGATGTCATGAGCTCGTGCTGCTGTTTCTCTACTTCTCCTCTGTAACAAAGAGACAATTGTCAAATCAAGTTTATTTGTAGAGCGCATTTCAACATTTCAAGGCAGTTCAAAGTGCTTTACATCAAAAACAGTCAACAATTATAAGTAATCAATTGGACGTTTACGTTATAAAATGACGCAGTCGCAATCAGACTCGTGAACGGTTTATGACACCAGAGTGGCCTTTGTCTTTACTGTTTTTATTTGAATTTGAAACTGGCATCTTGTGCAGTTAGCAACTTCAACTGAAATGGTAATCTCTATATATTTTATGGATTGTACATATTCCTTTAAAACGATCCAAAATTTCTAGATTTTGCAGTTTTCGCAGCAGACAGGGGATACAAGCAACGCTGTGTAGTCCAGTTAGCTGCTAAAACTCTCTCTTGACCTTATCTTACGACCCAGGTTGATAATCTGTGAGAACATCATACCCGCTTAATACTCAAAAACTTCTGCTGTTTAAATCGAAGTGGATCAGGCTGTACGTGTTAAAGAATCAGTCCCTCAGAGGAAAAGACACACAGCTGGTGTCATTACCTGCCATTCACAGCCTTCACCTTTTTCCCCTCAAGACTGGCTCAGCTTCCTTTCATCCACCTCCATCATGATGCCATCCAGACTCCATCACCAGGCTTAGACACTCCGAGCGTCGACCCCCAGTCTGACATGTACAATGACGCATGGCCCTGCTTTTAGAGCCAGGTCGCACTCGGCCTTACATAACTCAGGTCTGTTAAAATGCCACTCTCTACCTGCCATTGTCTGGCTATGCAGCCTGTAGAAATCAAAATAGCTCCTGTAGCGAACGAACACCGCAGAGAACTGATTGAAATGCTGGACGGCGCACGAACAGACCTCAAACTGTGATCGGAAAAATGGTAGTAATGATTGCAAAACCTTGATGCACCGTGGCTTTAACTAAAAAAAAAAAAAAAGTCTGAGTTTACAGACATACAAAATGAAAAAAAGAAATGTGTAGAATTAAATTGCAGAGATCATTCTCACTGGAAATACTGAGAGATACCAGCTGGCTGGATGGATTTGGAAAAGAAGTTGGATGATATTAAGTATATGACTGCACATTGCTGATATTATAGGAAAAATGAACATGAACACAATGACCTTGAGGAAACATGGTCCCAAATTAAAGTTATAATCCATTTCTGGATAAAGCAAAACAAGCTTGCACACTGTGCACCTCTAGAGTTACTGGTGTTTCATTAATAATATTAGAAGCACATATTTCTATCTGATTTCAGTGTTTGGAAAATGATCGGTGCTTATTTATAGCCAGGTGCAAGTGCTGAAAACACAGCCTTCAGTGCCAGTTATCACTGATTTGATTTCATGCATGGGGAACAAAGTCACTCATCAAAGCCTAGAAAAAAAAAAAACATGTTTTGGAATGATCCAAGTAGATATTATCCAGATGTTTAAAATTAGCTAAAATTAATGTATTAGTGTCAACAGGCATAATTAGGACAAGAACAGTTTTATTTCCATGGTTTGAGAAACAAATAAAAATATCAGGAAGATTTACTCACTGTATAAAACACTCAAATTGGAGCGCTATAGGGTTCGAAGCAGAAATCGGAGCCAGATACTCGCATGAATATTTGCAAGTGTCGAAGATGCTGCTTTTTACTTGTTTTTGTTCATGTTTAGCAGTTACTGATGTGCAAGCTGGTTGTAGCTGCTGAATTTCAAAGACCGGAATTATTTTCATCACACAGATTGTGCTAAAAAAATACTATTAGACAAAAGCTAGTAGTAGAAATAATAATAATAATAATAATAAAAACATTCCTTCTGTGCTACATGCTTTATTAAAAAAACAGATAAGGATATCACAGACTGAAGAATATTTTCTTCACTCTTCATAAAGAAGATAATTGAATGGACTGCATGTGATAATTACATCATTTATAAAGTTTATTTTAACTCAAAGCTTTTCATCAGGAGCATAATTACATAAAAGGCTGCACCTTCCCATTGTGTAGAATCACTCTTTAATAAAGAAGTGACATTCTGCTGTGACCCCTCAGGTCAGATGTTGGTCTTAAAATTTGAAGGAGTGCCTCGTCAGGCACTATATGCAGCTTGCTCTCATCTGCTGGACTTGATGCCCAAGCATGTATTTAATACAACCTACTTTTTTGATGCATTACTGAAATGTAGCAGACATCAAATGCAAAGCAGATGCAAAATATGGAACTTGCACTCCTTAATGAATAACTCATTGGATGTACTTATATGATGTAAAACACTAAAACCCTTGACGTATGTAGTTTTCCATCAACATTCTTCCTCTCTTTCTGCTTTTAGAGAAGGATCCACGACGGACTTTCTTTGTTTATAGGAACTTAACAAGTACTTCAACACATATAGTTTGAGTAACATCTTACTCATAGGTTTGGTTACCAATGGCGCTGATGAATAGTTTTAAAGTAAAAACACGTATCACCACTTTCACAAACATAAAAAAGGAAAATAAAGTGGCTGAATTAAGGGGTTCTTTAAAAGCTGAACATTGTTAAATAAAGGAGAATAAGTTGAGGAGAAGATACTTAAGATAACTACAATGGTCTAAGACTTCAAATAAACTTATTTGCTGGATGTTTAACAAAACCCACGAGTTTCAAACAGTCCACACTGAACAGACTTGCTTCAACCTATAGCTTCTATTTTATGATAATCTGCTTGCCCACCAACTTATAAACTGTCAGGTGCATGTCACAGTCTGTGTCCCAAGGGGCTTGCAGATAATAAAGAAGAGTGCAATTTCAGTTATTGCATTTTTTTGAATGAGGACCGTGAACTTGAGTTGTTCCGAATCCTGCAGAACAGTCACAGGCACCGATAGTCATCATCATAAAAAAAGAGAAAAGAAAAATGGTCTTATAGAAAAACAATAAACGGAAGAAAATGGATAATATTTAGTACTCGTCATTTGATGATTTATGATTTAGGAAATGAACAATAGTTCAATATTTTTCAGTGCGCTTCTCTCGACTTTGTGATGGACAATTAAGGTGACTGTAATGCAGAACTAGAACTCATTCTTCATAGTATTATTAGAATAAGGCTGATTTTTACGCCTGTTTATTTGAAGCAAAGCCCTAAAAACAACTTAAAGGTCAGACTTCAAAAATAAATAGTGCTGAAATACATGATGCCACACCAAATTAACATAATACTTAATTATGCATTTAGCACATTGGCATACATTTCTGATTTCCAGTTCAGCCATTATGGCACAGACTTTTTTTCTAACATGCTGAAAAATTTGACTGCATTACCGTGATTCATAGATACATTCATGTCATGCAGACTGTACATTATGCATCACTGCAACAGAATCCATGCTACATGGAGTCAAATTTTGCAGAAATAAGATAATGACAATTATATACAGTATATATATATATATATATACACACACTTTATTCACTTAAGATAAAAGCTATGGGAACATACCTAAAATAAGAATCTAAATCTTCCATCTTTGTGTACTTCAGTGTTTTCCTCAGCACTCCATGTAAAGCTGTTCTGTATATTCTCAGGACTGCTTTTCCTCAAGTAGATGGAATACAGGAATGTCAATTACAAAAAAACAAAAAAAATAAAAAAATACAAAACAAAACATGAGCAAAGCATTTGCTGTCAAAATACTGCTTACCGTCTCTCTTATGTAATCTGGCTCATGGCTTGCCATATTTTGCTACTTTTCCCATTTTAAGGCAAATTATAGCCATCTGAAACCTCTCAAGGTTGTCCAAGTCAAGTGCTGTGTGTTTGTGCTCTGTAGTCCAGAGGGCCTCGGCTGAAGCAGACCAAAAAGCACTTGGTTGCCTAGGTAATGTGCTGCAATCAGATATGGCCTAATGGTTTGTTCTGTTAACTCCTATATCATTTCAGCATACATGCCTCCAGTCATAATATTTTCTGGATCATTAACTCATTAACTAATTTCAGCATTGAAAGCTCCTTCATGAGCCTTATCCAAACATTTGTGTAGGACTGAAATCACAAGATGCAGATGTATGAAATGTCATGATAATTAACGACGTTGGTGTCTGTCCTGAAAACCTCTACCCAAGCAAATTCTGTGGTTGGGGGTTTTCAAGTTACTCAGTGGAGTAACCTTATTTGGGATGAGGATTTTAATTTTGGCATTTCAGAGTGGAATGAAATAACCAACATTTGTTCTTCATCAGTCACTGCCAGTTGCCTATGCTCCTGGTAATATTATGACAAAGAGCAAAAGCAAAGCAAAAATCAAAAACATCCCAGAAGTTTCATGCTTCCTGTACTCAACTGCTTACACATACATGTAATTATATGGATAAAAATAAAAACCGCACATATGCATCTCGTTAATTTGCATGTTTGCTGATACGTGTAAAGGTAATCTGTCCCGTGAGTTCTTTAGATTCGTCTGATTGGTTGTTTTTGATTGGGAGCGGTGCATTTCTGGAGTCGGCGATAGAAGCCCAGGGAGACCGTGGAGGAGATCGATCTTTTCACAGATTCTCTCTCATGATAAACGGTCACAACATGGTGACAGGTCAAACAGATTCTTTATTAAAAATGTCATACTGCAAGTTTAAGGAGGATGCCAAGAGCCTCACAGTAAAGCTGAAGGAGTCATGCGCCGATTTAGCTTTCTGACACAAAGGATTTGCGTCGCACACGACAACATTTGGAAAAAGTCATCAATACATTCCAGATGCGCTGTCTTTTGTGTGCTTACTCCTAAGTCATAGTCGGTCACAGCATATAGAGACAGGTTCTGGTTCTTACCACTTTCACCACATACATGCTCAGTAAGGTTTAGTGAGATGATGACACCATTCAATTAACTATCCACTTTTGCCAGACACTTGTTCAGGAGGAATGTTTGCAGTTGGCTTGTTTATATATATATATATATATATATATATATATATATAAAGCATTTTACCAACTGGCATAATAATTTAACTTGACTGCATTGTTTTATTACTAGAATTAATTTATAATTTAAGTAATTGGCCTTAAAGGTATTGGATTATACTGAATAAACCACATAAAGCTGGATATAATTTAGATTTTCTTAAGTAAATTGAGACACTATTGTGGATTGATGTTCTATATATAAACAAAATGTAATTGAAAAAGGGATATGATATGATACGAGTTTTATTGAAATATTTCTGTCATGTTTTCCTTCAGTTTTAAATCTGTTTTTTCAAGCTAACGAATGTTTGGCGACCTCTCTTGCCTCTCTTTCCCGTCCTGTAAACCTTGTTTAGCCTAATAGCATTCTTTTAATGCCAAGACTACAGTGAGATAAATTTTAATAGGGAAAACATTTGTACGCTGATGAAAACCAAATCTGAACCTTTGAATTTTGCTGAAAAGCAGTACACAACAAATCTGCCAATATACACATTTTCCAAATGAAATCAATATACTGAAACATTTTCTTTCCCTGTGCACACAAGGCTTTCTGTGGTTCTGCTGCTCATGCTGCAATTACACAGTCACTGAAGATAAACAAGCTTTAATGGCAACAATTATCACTGTTCCTTCAAAAACCAAGATTTTAATCCAGTTCATGGCAGCTTTCCTCTTGCTGTGGGTCACAAGTTCAATCAGACACAACCGAAAGGCAGCCAAATGAGGTGCGATTCACCTTCAAAAACAGAGAAAATGCTTCTTGTAGCCTTTTTTTTTTTTATTGAAATGAGTGAGGTGCAAATTACTCATGTGAGTCCGGCATGAGGAAAATTCATTACTACAGCATTAAGATCATTAGTTTGTAATAGGCAGCTTTTGCAGAAAAAAAAAAAGATGCTTGAGCAAAAAAAGTATTTGAGAACAAAAACTGCTTGGGTGGTCCAATAACAGCACCACGGCTGATGTAAAAACAGATGGCAAGCAGCTAACTAAACCTGCGCTATTTATGTTGGATTTGTGCTGGACATTTGATTATCACCTTATCATTTCACAGACTTGGAGCCTTATTACAGTCATTACTTTATACAGCAAATTAAGCTTTAGTTCCCAGTTTTGAACAGAAAATAACTGTTCACTCAATTATAATTATGAGAAAGGAAATAATGTTCCTTGCTCAAAGAATTTCTGTTAAAAAAAATTAAATAAAATTCTGTCCATAGCTTTAGGATTATGTATAGCTAGTAGTTACGGTTCAAAGACCAAAATCCCACAGAGAATTTTTAAATGCAGTAAAGAGAAGTTCTTTGAAGGGGTGGGATTATATCCCTAGGAGAAAGAATGAAGCTAACGCTGAAGAGAAAACCTTCTCTGTTATTCTCTGGGTTTGCTTCGTTTCTTCTTGCTCTGCATAAACCATCAGAAAATCATATCAGAGAAAATGTCAGACCACGTGTGGAGAAGCTGACGCTGAATTTTCCAACGGGACAATGACTGCTTTAAGTTCACCAAGGCTTGGTTTCAGAAAAAATCCTGGAATCCTAACACAAACTCTGTTCAAAATCTGTAATGGAATTTGAAAGGGTACTTGTAGCTCCCAACACCAAAATTATAATTAATTAAAGACATCTTAACATGTATTACTTGTAAAGAACAATATTTTTTTTTGTTTGTGTTTGACCCAACAAGTGACACAGGAAGATAAAAACCAAAATAACCTCAAATTTTGATTTAAGTCCAGAATAGAGTTTTTGTCTACAGCAAAAGAAAATACAACTTGTCTTCAAAAAGCAAATGAAGATAGTAGATTCAATGTCCAAAATAGCTTGTTAACAGTACAAATTCTAAAAGTGGACATAAAGCAGGAGTTGTATTAAAAACTTTACATTCCATACATTTAAGCAGATACATTTTTCAAACCACTGTCAGATCAGTCAACCGGTTTGGTTTTGATAGGAAATAAACATATCTCAGAAGATAGCAGCAATCAAAATATATGTATTATCATTAAAGCAGTCAAACCCTTCCTATAATTAAGGACAAGCTTTTTAAGATGTTCTTATTGGTATTTTGCTGATTTATCTTGGTGATGAGATTCAAGTCTTCCAGATCGGAAGGTCTCCTTCTCATCACCCTAATTGGTAGTTCCAGTTCCAGTTTCTCTAATATGGTAGATTCAAGCCAGGACTCTGGCTGGGCTAGTGAAGAGCATTAGCAATACGTCCAGCGATAAGAATTAAAATGTTACGCAAAATATAAATAACCTGAGGTAAATAGCTTTGTTTTTAGGTACAGTAAAAGCAACAATGTATTAAATTTTCTTAGCATTTTTTTTTCACACTCCTACGTTTCCCTCCTACTTTTGTTGTTCATGTCTTCTGAACAAAAGCAAAAATATATGATGCTAATGGTGTATTTAAGTAAAAACATTATCTTAATAAAATTAGGGAAATTTATTATTCCAAGCCATTTTGAAATTAAAATAACATATGTACTTTTATACAATATTTGTGACAGTGCGATTTACTCTTGACAGAAAGAGTATACATATTAAACTACACTGACCCCAACCATATCAAACTGGAAATTAAAATACAGGAAAATTTCTTAAAATATTAGTTTTACTGTGCTCTTAAAACCATATCATATCATGATGCATGAAAAACGCACATTCAAGAAGTGTTTGTGGTGCATTTTCTGGCATTTTTCTTTTAAAGCCAATTCAAATAAACAGATAAATAAACATGGGATCTGGTCAGTAACACTTTCCTTAACCCCCTGCTCAGAGGCGAAAGCTGTGGGGATCCTACTCTTGCTTCCTTACACTTTCTGTGTATGACCGGATGAAGCGAGCTTCCCCTAATGACATTTGAGGAATTTTCCCACAGCTAAAGCAGGCAGCAGCCAAGAGATCCATCCCCACTTGGCTGTTTAGAGTGGGACAGTCCCAGTGCTAATATCACCTCTTTGTTCAGATCAGTGTTGCTTTCCTTTGTTTTTTTTTCCCCTCCAGTATTTTTTTCTTATGAAAACATTTTTGTATACTAACATGTTTTACAGAAAAGCATTGTTTGTAGGTAGTCATTGCCCATTACTCTGGTACGGTTACTTCACATATTTACAGAGTTGAGTATATCTACAGTGTATGAAATATATTTACATAAATAATTAAACTTTTGCTACCAAACAAAGAATCAAGTCTCATATTATCCCCTTCTGAAACAGAATCTCTTTTTAGAACAAATGCAAGTACATTTACTTCAGTGTGTTATAAGATGGCACCTCTTTGCAGTGAGATTTTTTTTTTTTCTGCCTTGACAACAACTTAAACTCTACTACAAATCCTGCTATACGGATACAACTCCTTCTCTCTGATACCCCAAAATGAAACTGAGTGCAGCCAACTTCTGCATAAATCCAGCTGTTCGAGAACATTAGTGAACAAAAGGCATGGAGACCAAATGAAAATAGACCATGTCTAAAATTATAGAGAAGGTTAAAGATTTATGCTTTGAAAATATCTGAAGCCCTGAATGTGTCTCATAAGCGCTGTTCAACCGTCATCTAAAATAGTGTGGCACAATTGGCAACCTGCCAATTCATCGACACTGATGAATCGGTAGCTTCTTTATTAAAAGAAGCAGCCAAGAGACCCTTGGTACCTCTGGAGGAGCTGCAGTGAGCCACAAATCGTGTGGGAGAATCTGTTGACAGGACAACTATTAAAAGTCTGTTATTTATACAAGATTGCTAAGAATAAAGTCATTATTAGAATATCACCATTAAAAAGTCACATTTAAAGTTTTCAGTGAACCATGTAGGGGACACAGCAGACATCTGGAAGAAGATGCTCAGGCCAGATGAAGCAAAAATGGTAAGTGAGGAGGAAAGCTAACAGTGCACACCATCCTGACTGCCATTCAAGATGAGGTGCAGATAATGTTGCTATGGCTCGTGGTAGCATCATCCTGTGAGTGCTCGTCTTTAACACGGACCTGAAGAAAGACAAAATTGTAAGAAGAATGAATGCTTTTATAAACTTCTTTTGTTCTTCTGATGGTCAATAATGAATGTCTAAAATAAAAGGGAGAGTAGAAACAATGCATGCAGCATTGAATAGAAGTTGTACAGCAAGTACCGTATTTTCCACACTATAAGGCGCGCCTTCAATGAATGGCCTATTTGAAAACTTTTTTCATATATAAGGCGCGCCGCATTATAAGGCGCACAGAATGGACGCTACAGTTAAGGTTGCCACCTATACGGGACGTGATTTATTCCGTACTCTACAAATGTGGATGTGTAATAACAAAGAAGTGGTCCCGAGCAGTGGCGCAAAAAGTGGGTATGCAGCACATGCAACGCATACCGGCGCTGCACCAGAGGGGGCATCAAAACCCCGTCTGGAGGGGGCGGCGCACCGATGATGCTATCGCATACACTTCACCGCGCCCTTACGCTCCTTCACCTCACGCACATGTAAATGTAAATGTAGCGAGTTTTACCTCTCACGTGTCTTCGTCTCGGGGGGAGTAGAGCGACCGTATGTTTTCTATGCTCCTTGCGTAGAAAAGGGGGGTGGGGGGGCTGATTTATGTTTTTGCATACACCTGAATAATATGTAGTTGCACCCCTGGTCCACTAGTACTTTTTATAGTAGGCTGCCCCAGTCATTGTTTCATTCACGGTGTTGCGATATTGCGATACTGGATTATAAGGCGCACTGTCGGCTTTTGAGGAAATTGAAGGTTTTTAGGTGCGCCTTATAGTGCGGAAAATACGGTACAAATGCATGTTCAACTTTTACACAGTAAAAGTTGAACCTGCATTTTAAGTATAACAAAAAGCAAAAACTTATTTTAGCAACTTTGAAAAAAAGTTGCTAAATGTTTCCATTTAGTTTGTTTGTAGGTCTCTGTGAAATATGCAATTGCAAAGCTTCTATGGGGACTCACAATTATTTTCCCCGTCCAATTATGCATCACCACAGATGCTGGACTGGACACTAAGAGCTGAAACAAGCTGCTTATCTCACTCTCCTGTTTCCCACTGGGGGAATCCACATTTTAAGAATCACATTACCCTTTGGGAAATTATTAGTTTTTGGAAACGTAGATGCTTTGATTACTCTGTGTATAGTTTTCTCATATTGTTTGATCCTTCAGATTAAATTATATGATAATATTCAGAGCACCTGAAATTAAATGTTTTATTCCAGTTTCTTTGAACTCTCTCATAACATTCAACTTAGTTTAAAACAAAAATACTTATTATGAAATGTGTCCCAATTTGTATTCTGCTTTCTTCACTGTGGGCAATTCAATGAAACACGTGAGTAAAAGAAAAATGTACACCTGCAATTACAAAAGACACCAAACATTCAAAATATGACTTTAAGCTCACACCAGCATGCCACAAAACTAGCAAATAATCTCCCTTGGCTTCAGGGAAACTTAATTGAAGAACATGAAAATAACAAAATGGACGTGGTTCTCATTACTAAGGCTGCATGAGCATATGATGTGCTAGCATACGGGGGTGGTGACAAAGGATGACGTACCAGAACTGCCATAAGGGGGCTCATAAACAACAAAGAGTGACTGACAACAGAACTATTTATAAACATGGTTGATTTTTTTTTTTTTATACCGACTGTGGAAGTTTAAACTTAATTTCTCACTCATAAGGGTGTTGTGACCCGTGCTGTTTTTACATTGTGTTTTTATATTAAAACAAAAAGGTAATGTAGAAAATATAATAACTCAAATAAGTTTGATAAAAGCTAGTTTTATCACGTTAATATGGTATAAGAAGGCAGAGAATCAGTGGGTGAACAATACTTATTGCAACAGAGAATGGTTTAAGAAAAGAGGCAGATTTTTATGTTTTTTTTTCAGTCTTCATTGTTATGGATGTAGGGCTGTTGCAGCAGAGAGAGGTTCACAGAATATCAATCAATATGTTCACATATTTTATTTAAACCTCACCTGCAGCAGCAGCTCCACAAAATTTCTTCATGGTCTAATATAGTGTCACGCGAACAACAGCACCGAAGTTCAAGGGATGGAAAAGTGACACAAAAAAAAATGCTAAGGCAATGTTTGTTTGAAAAACAATATACCTTCTTTTGGAAATTAACTCTTCACTAATGTCAAGACGAAGGGATGTTTATAGCACAATTTAAAGATCAGCAGCATTATTTCAAACTATTTATCTTCACAAGCATCTTCATGATCTGCAGTTTTGCTAGGCTCACACTAGCCTGTTAACCTTTTGCTTTACATTCATACATCTTGAACTGTGGCACATTTTCACCTAATAATCACATTGAATTGCATTAATATTTCATGTGATAACTGTGGAGTGAAAGTAAAAGTAATGTTTTCATCTTTGGAAAATAAAATCTGAAAAAATGTGGCTGTCAATTATGTTAAGCCTTCCTGAGCCAATGTTTGGTAAAACCACCAGTGTTTTGGGTTATGTCTTAAAGAGACAGAGGCCCAATTTCAAAGTGTCGCATTACAAAATCAAACTTCTTTTAAGTTATGTTTGATATACAGCATTTTTATGACAACTGAAAGTAACAGAGTTACTTTATTGTTCTATAAAACAGCACTATGTGCCAGGAAAATGCGTACCGCTCCTTTAAGGCCATATACGCATAGCAGGGTCTTTATTAAAACAAATATATCTGCCATATTATATTTTAAAAAAAAAATACAATCTACACACCGTATCGCTTTCACATAAGTTTTCATCCACTTAAACCCACACAAATATGCCAATGAGCACCGTTTTAAACATGCAAAAACAAAATAGGTAATGTAGCACAGAGTCTTCAAAACAACCATGACCTGCTGTTATGAATTAAACATGACGGCAGGAGGTTAATTTGCGTGGACAGAAAGATAGGTTGAAATATTTTTATAAGAAAACAGAGTTTTCGTGTTTATGACAAGCTAAAATGCATAAAAATGTAATTATTTTCCCAGATAAATGCTTATGTGTGGACTTAGCCTTAATCTGACAGCAATACTCTCATTATTTAATTTTTGCATTTCTTTAAATACCCTGTGTAGCATTAAAGGTTACAATGAATAATAATGAAACATTATTCCAAATTGCTCTTCTGAGTGAAAAGCAGAGGTATTTCAGAAGACCCAATATGTCTGTTTCATGATGTTATCAGCTGATCTAGCAGGAAATGTGAACATAAAAGCCATGCTCCCTGGTTCATGAATTATTCACACTTGCAGTAAATCTCCTGTAAATCCTCGTGTCTTGGTGACATTCTTGGCGTCATGTAGACAAGGCACGACAAGATAAAGAGAGAATTATTCGCCTCTAGGTCATGATTTGCCTCCCTGCAAATCTCCTCTTAGCCTTGCTCTATGTTTTTCTGCGAGAAGCAACTATGTCAACATCCGAGCCACACTGACACCTTGTTTTTGTTTTTTCCAAGAAAAAACAAAAATACACTCCATTTATACATGTTTTAATGTAGAAATGTATAAAATGCAAAAGCAGTCTTTGTTACTGTTTAGAGAATAAACTGAATTCAAACAAACAATAAACGGGAAGAACTGATGCGTTTCATTAAAATACTCCTTTCTGGCTCTATAGCAAGAAAGGAGTACATCATATAAAATACATACCCAGATTTAAATAAAGATAAATCTATCTGGCCAAAAATTTTGTTTTTGGGTACATCATGCTTTTAAATCCTTCCTTTTCATATATAACTCAATCACTGATCTATATAAAGCAAAACTGCAATGCTTTGATCTCAGTTTCTCGTTACTGTAGCTCTACAAATCAGCGGGATTTTTTTTTTATTTGAATGAGACGTTTCACGCCACGCCCCCCTCCAGACCCCACGCCGTTCCTCTCAACCCTGTTCGGCCATTTTTGTAGTTTTGACAATAGCCCTACAGTTATCACATGGTGTCGATACTGGATCCATACCAACTACCTACAATACGGAGCGTAGTTTAACTGTAGTGACCATGCATATCAAATGTGTATTAAAATATTAATGCTACCACAATATGAATGCAGTAAACAAAGCCTCGACATGATTAAGGAAGTAGATAACGGGAGAGTCAAGAACATCACCGAATACATTTGGGTCCCAAGACAAACACTGAAACAACAAAGCCAAATAATTATATCCAAAACAAGCAGTACAAATTATATCTTCAAGGAGGCAGCTAAAAGCTAGCACACCGAGCTAACAGAAGCAGGAGGCTCAATGCTATCCTATGGCCAGGACGCAATATTCCAGTCTAGCATTATCTGGAGCTTACCGCTTTGCTGTGTCCCTTGTTTCACAGTAGAGAAACAGAACTGACGCCTCAATCAGACGAAGTCTTTCGTTAAATCCCGCTTGCGGACATTGCTGAAGTGCTCCAAAGTGCTCCAGGGTATATTTCCTAGAAAGTTCAGAGGGTCTGTAAGGAATCCTGTGAGTTAATACGCGCTAGAACACTTTAACTCGTTTACTTGCAACTTGGGAATAGCTGAACTTGGACTACAAAAAAGCTACGAGGAAAGAAATGGCAGATTCACAAAACCGATTAACCGGAAGTCTTGATTTTTGATTTTTAGCAAGTCCGCTGCAATTGCGGTGACGTCATGAACAAGAAAAATTAAGTGGCTGAAAAATATAAAAAAAATGATTATTTTTTAAATAAATAAAGATATCTGAAGAAAAATAAAGATATCTATCCAACACCGGGAGAGATTTTTTTTTCTTCTTTTTTTTTTCTTTCTCGAAACTCCGTAGTGGACCAAAGTTTCACCTTCCAGCAGGACAACAACTCTAAACATACAGCCAGAGCTACAATGAAATGGTTTAGATCAAAGCATAGTCATCTTACTGTGACCCAATCAGAGTCCAGACCTAAATCCAATTAACAATCTGGGGCAGGATGGCAAAGCTGATGTTCACAGATGCTCTCCATCCAATCCGACAAACCTTGAGCTATTTTGCAAAGACGAATGAGCAAAGATTTCAGTTTCAGCAGCATTTGGGTTATAGAGATAACGCAGCATTTTTGTGTGTAAGAAGGAACAAGTGGAATCAGAAACTAGGCTTAGGTTTCCACCACTGGCAAATGCAAGGATCCAACATACCTTGGTGTGAGGACAAGAGAACATACTCAATATACATAACAGTCTGGTTGTGAGGAGATAAGCAACGTGTGCACTGGGGAAGCTCCCAGAGAAAAACAGATGCAGACAAAAACAGAGACTAACAAACACAGAAGAGGAGAAACAAACATCTGCTGCTGTCAGCTTGAATCGTGACAGGAAAACTGTCTTGATTCCTGTTTTAGCTTTGTCATTGTGCAGCGCTTTATATACACATATTCATAAGAGTAGACGCAAAAGTATATAAAAATAAACAAACAGGGGACAATCTGACCCATTAATATGATAAGGCCTGTTTTAGTTTCAAGACACAAAATAAAGAAGAACAGAAAATAATCAGAACAAGACGCATACAAAGCACTGTGACTTCTGTTTCTGTGTTCATCTCCCTGCATATCCATACTCAATCAGGCTCTACTTTTTCAGTGACTTTTTTTTAAATCAAGTGGTAGTTAACCCCTCACTCAAAGCCATTTTGTCCATGCAATACTTGTTGTTTAGCTTTGTATACATAAAAGCAAAACAATTTCAGTCTCCCTTCAGTCGTATTTGCAAGTAAACAGAATGTCTTTCTTTACTAGCAAATGTAAAACCTGTGAAAATTGAAACTTTAATGTCTCACTGTGTCTCCACTCATGCCTTTGTGGCTACCCGATTATACAAAGTGCTACTTCATTATTGTTTCCAATGCAGAATTGAAATGAAGCCCCGGTGGACATATTTTTTGCTGCTACGTGTCCATTAAGTCTGGAGCTGTGCCATGCTGAATGTCAATGAACGTCCCTGAACTATTTTTAGTTGCACTTTGTCTGACTTGTCTTTTCCACTTAAATATAACGTTGATGAATCATGAGAGACACCGCACACTGTTGAACACACATGTGCAGACGCCTTCTGTGGATAAGAGGTATGATTCTCCGGTTTCACTTACCTTCAAGGGCTTATGAACCATATGTAGCCTGTCACACTGCACAGAAAAAAAAATCCAGTAAGGAATTCCTTCTGTCCTTTCCAGTCCTGTAGGTTTTTACTTATTATGTCTTAAATCTTATTTTACGGAGTCATTGACTGATTTCAAGAGGCATAATAGGAGACCAGTGTCTTAAACCAAAGAGATGAATACCCCTTTCATCCTTTGTGCAATTGTCTTTTTCAGAAGATATATGGATACTGCAATGTGAGGCCAAAGCTTCCTTCAGAATTTAACTGGACTGGCTGATGGTTAATCTTTTTGCCAGTTTTCACTGGCAGTTGGAAAAAAAAAAAATCACCCTGTCTGCTTTTTGCAGAAATGCCCAAACCCACCCATGACAAAATGCTGAGTGCCAAGCCAATGTAAAATAAATGGCAGCATCAAACAATAACCACACTTGGCAGTGAAAGAAAGAGAAGACTGTTCCTCTACTCCAAGTTAAGGTTATGTGAACCGACCTGTGTGGATGCTCTACAGCCAAGAAACAGCGACCACAGAGGATTTTCCTTTCTTCCCCCTGCAGGCTGAGGTTAGGCTGGCTAATTGCTGTGTTTGTTATTGTAGATGTAGATAAAAGCAAATTACTGGGCGGAGCAAAAAGGGAAAAAAAGCTAGCCTCTTTCGTTCCCATAAGTCTTTTTTATTAAACTTTTGTTTCCCGCTCACATCCAACCTACAATGGTAAAGTGAGATTTTGTCGTAAAGGCCTCTGTGTAATATCACTTGACATGCATCTGTTGTCAAACGTGTTTCACATGAACACGTCTCCATTAAAAAAGATTGAGTAAAACTGTACTTATATGTAAATGTTTTCTATCTGGGGGTTTTAGTCTTGGGGGGGAATTTTGATATTGGTTTTCTAGACTTTGATCACTTTCGTCCCACTCAGGTTATTAGTTTTATTAGATTTAACATTTTGGTCATCTGTTCATGGTTGAGGTTTTTAAATCCTCGACAGCTTACGTTTTCTGAATTTCTGTTTTTGTAATACATCTGGTAACTCTTTTTGACACAATTCTAATATCCTTCAGTAAATTTTAGTTAAATATTTTAAGGCTCCTTGTGGTCCAATCTCTACCACTGGAGAAACTAGGTTGTATTTTTTCCAGTTACATGGGAGAAAAATAGGTAAATTAATTTTTTATGTCGGTGCTTTGATCAAGTTTCTTGTGCGCATTCACATAGCGAACAAATGGTGTAAAATCAGGTCCTTCTGAAAGTGAATAAAAAATGTCGTCAAAGTCTAGCAAGTATAACTGTAAAAAAACTACATTTTATATTCACTCAATTTATATCTGTCTGTTATTGGAATTTGAGTGATATTCTGAAACATTGAAAAGTGACAAAAAAGCAAAGACAGAATAAATCTGGGGGCAAATATCCATCCTTGAGATGGTAAGTCAAATGAGCATGAGACGCTAGGGACATTTGAATGTCTCAGTAAAGAAAGAACTCGCTGCAAATACTAAGATTGCTGAGCATGTTCATCTTATTAGAACTCAAGGAAAGAAAAGAGTAAAGCATCAGCTATCAGGAAGCAAAAAAAGAACCTCTTCAGTTTTGAAGCCTTGTATTTGTTCAGATTATTTCTGTAGGCTTTAATAGCTGAGCTACCCAGTAATGACTGTCCTTGACTCTTTGTTTAGTGTCATGAACAGTATTTTGTTGAACTGCTGTTAGGGGGCTCTGAAGACAACAAAGTGGAAAATGAAGAAGGGTTGAGACTAGGGCCTATAGACAGCATGGAGTCAGAGACCAGCTCATATCTTTTTCATCATATTGTGTCATGAAATGGAGTAGTAGGTGGTGAGGATAGGACACGGTGGACCCAGGTTGTTGTGAGAAATGATGATTTTAATGATAAACACGAAGGCGAACAGAGAACCAGGCAGCACAGGTGAGCTATGAGGCAAGGAACTGCAGACACTGGTAGCACTGGGAATACAGGACATAAGACACATGGCAGGAATGACAAGGACCGACAGGGAGCAAGTAGCACAGGTGGGGTTAAATACACACAGGGGAATAATCAGGGAAACAAGAGGCAGCTGGAGACAAGCAAGAAGAAGACAAGAGTACACAGAAACTAAATTAACAGAAAAGCACATACAAAAATCCATATCCTCACACATTGCACAAAAATATAAAATATAGGGCCACATTGGTATAACAGCTGAAGATTCATATTATTTTATGCTATTTTTCTATTTATTACGGCCTTGCTGTAGATGTTGTACAGGGAATCCAAAAGTCAAGTTATGTACTAGGAAGAGGAACTTTAATGTGTGATTCTAGAATTAACATGATGGCAAATTAAGGCACTGCAGTCAGCTTGAAAGGCTTTGTCTAGTTCAAATAAAGTCAATAAATATTATGAACATTAAACAAATGTCTAGAACTGCTAATTGTAGAACTAGCTGGACTCAGGATTTTGAGGCCTAAACTGAGCTGCAAAACATGCATTATATTCTCATCATAATGTTCTCTAAGCAGCTATGCATATTCAATCATTCTGAGAGGAAAAGGTATGCACCATCAATCACTATGATACTGAAACAAAAATAATCAAATTTGCATTCAGTGTGAACCTTGTCACACCGTATTTTTCTGTAAGTGCCTGTGCCATCTTAATTTGTTTTCGAAGCATGGTTGGGCAAAATTTGTGAGCCCTGAATTGCCAACAGGTTTTTGGCCAGAATAATTTATTGGGTCAACTCCAAATCACTAAACTGCCATGGCTTCCTGCACCTGTCAGTCATCCCTGAGCAGGCACAATAGCAGACGTGCCTAAATAATTTTGGATGATTATCAGAACTATACAGACCGTCAGCAAGCACAAGAGAAATAATAAAACACAAACATAGATCCACCCATTAGTTCAGAGAGATACAAAATATATTGGTATAAGAGTTACCTCATGTTACCTCAATGTTTTTCAGTAGAAAGCAGCAGTAGTTTGCTGTGAAGCTGTTCCTTAGTGAACTCTGGAGACAATCAGATAAGTCATCCAGTGCATAAACAGTTGGTCCCTGCAGCTACCACAGGAATCTTGGTTCATGGTAACAGTAATTATGTTCTCCTTGCCTGGCCAGTCATTGATTGGTGGAAAACCATGCCTTGATAGATTGTGCCATAATCTGGTGGATTGAGTAAACAGAGTTATGTGAGTTTTTTAAACCTCACTATATTGTTTTCTAACCTTAATCTGGTTTAAAGCTCTCCAGAACTTTTCCCCTGACCCGTCTGTTGTGTTCCTTGGTCTTAATGATGCTGTTTGTTAATTAATATTCTATGACCTTTACGGATTATGCACAGACTGGCTCTCTCAACTAATTTGGTGACTTTTGAAGGTATATCCTTAACTTGGCCAAACGGTCTGTACTTGATGGTCTATCAAATTAAATGTCAAGAAATTACATTAATGTTTGAATGCACCATATCGTTGTATTTTAGTACCTCTAAGATACGGGACCTGCAGTATATGTTCAACCTAACACATAACTTTGTTTTCACTTAACCTCAGTATACACTTGTGAATATTGGCTCTATTCTAGATGCACTATTTCTATGTGAATAGTTTTAAAACCAACTGAGCAGCTTGTTTTCTCTCTTGCAAACAAAAACAGCATTTGTCATGCTTTGCCTTTACCCAAGATATTTGAGAGGGAATCTGCAGAGGCAGCTCTGGCACTGAAATAACACCGGTGGACAACAAGGCAGCTGCTTAATCACAGTCTAAGAGGGCAGATCAGTGCGTCACGGATGAGGTTTTTCACCAGCCAGTGCTTATCACCTGTAGAGGTCTCAAGGGGTTGCAAATTGAAACGGCTCATTCACAGCCACAGTTTTGGATTTACTGAGAGAGGAAAGGAACGATCACTGTTTTTCTCATTCATAACTAAGCTGAGCACATTTTATTATCCTGTTCTTAGATGAGCTAAACTGTGCTCTTTCGTTTCAGTAAACATTTCAACCCAAGCCATTGTGATTTCACAACAAAAACACAGTAATTCTAAATGCAAGTCACTGGAGAGAGAGCATTGCATTTTAGGAGAAATCCCTGACATAATCTGAAATCATACCTTTGAAGAAGCTGCAAATTAACTTATCTTACTTATCTTTTTTATTTTATTTTATTTTTTACAATGTTTAGCTGATAAATATATGTTATCTCAGAGCTGATAGTGATGATAGCTCTAAGAAACAGACTTAGCCCCTAAAATTTTTAAAAGTATGATTTCAATGGTCCCCTGGAAGAATAAAATAACTCATATCAGATTGGTAAAACTCTCATATAATATCTCATATATTGATTGATCAATATATGAGACTGATAAACTGATCATAGTACAATTTGCTCTACAGTGTTAAGAATTTAGTAAGTAAAATGAAGAGCTGAAAATCAGTTTGTAGTTTAGTATGTTCAAATTCACTAACTGGCTATATGGATATGTAGTTTATTAATCGTAAATAAGACTTTGTAATTATAGCAACCAAACACCCGAGGTCACTTCAGGAAAGTAAAATAACCTAAAGCCAAATGTAAAAAAAACAACAATAAGTTTACAAAAATTACATACAACAAAAAGGAATAAACTTTCTTCAGAGGGAGTCGTCTTGTCTAAACATGTATATGTTCAGATGGCAAAAAGCAGAAAGTGAGTCAGAATTACAAATGTTAGGCGAGAGAGAATCTGAGATAAGGAAGACAGAGTGGCTGAAGCCTCCAGCCTCCATGGTAACCAGACAGTAAACAGTAAGATGGATGGAAGATGAAGACCTAAGATTGCAGGAGGGTGTTTTGATGTACTAGAGGTAAGAAAAATGTCGACAAACCATGACTAATGGCCTTAAAAGTGAGACCTAGAGTTTTGTTGCTAATAACAAATTAAACTGAGGTTGTTGAAAAACAGGAACAGTGGGATTAATAAATGGACTTCTAGTGATGATTTATGCCACAGAGTGTTCAAAAAGAGCATGCTGCGTGACATGGGCTAAACCACCGCCCACTAACCCATCAGCCCACTGGGGAAATCCGGTCGTCCCCAACGTTAGTTCGCCCCTGGTTGGAAACTCATTTCCTGGTGACTCCTGAAGCTCCGAGTCCAGCTGCAGTCCACATCTTGTGAATCTGCCCCAAACTCTTAAATCCGGTTAGTTTTACATCTCCCTCTTATCCCTGTTGCTTTTGCAGTTATTTTCTACCACACAATTTCATTCCACTCAGCTTTCCGATATTATGCAGTCTGCACTCTGTGTACAGCCACCTTTTGTAGCAGTGACCTTTTGTGGTTTGCGCGCCTCGTGGAGGGTGTTAATGACTCTTAAGTCTGCAGTCTTGCTCATGGTTGTATAAGCCATGGTGTAGCAGTTCTGTATTAAAAACAATGTATATATTCAAAAATTCAATTAACAGAAATAAATTCTTAAAAAATACTTTGCAATGGATCTGCATTTCTCAGTTACACAAATTTCTAAACTAAATCACCCATTTGATATTGTGATTGATTGGGTTCCACCTGTAATGTGAACATCAGATTACATTTGTTCAAAAATGTTCAAGCTTCTTGGTGTTGATTTATCAAACAAAATCCACATTTTGTGTTTGAACAGCAAGTTCACAGATGTGTTGAGTCCAATAGTATATATATATATAT
>NW_015112902.1:116097-138504 GCF_001443285.1 Poecilia latipinna
TTTTTTTTTTTTCTTTTTTTTTTTGAAGGTCAACCTATTTCACAAATTGATCTCCTGAATTATTTGAAAAATACAAACTTGCTATTTCAGTCTTGATGATAATCTCCAGATCATTAGCAAACATCTTATACTAATTCTCTTAATTGTCAGTGCAAATTGGAGTTGGCACTTGGCTGACACAAGGAGAAACATGGCTGCAATTATTTTTTTGCTTGAATTGGATGCAAGAACAAAGAAAAAAGTTATCCTTGCCTCTGAATGCTGCTGGCTGTATGGTTTTATTATTTCCACCCAAAGTCACTGCTGTCGACCTTGCACATATATATATATATATATTTTGTTTGTTTCTTTATCTCATCAGTAACAGCCTTATTTTTTATTTTATTTTTTTGCCTGACTCAATCATCTTAGCAAATATTATGTTTTTCCACCTAAGGCAGAACATGAAAGGGACGGTTTTGAAAATAAGTCTGATAAAGTAAACTGCTTCCCGCATAATTTTCCCTGCTGATTTTTGGTTTAGCATAAACTATTAAGATGAGAGTGGAAGATGCCAGTTTCTTTAACCCATTTTTGCAGATATAAAGATTTATATAAATATATAATATTTAAAAAATAAATAAATTGGGGAAAATAATTGGAGTACTTTCTCTCACACTTGTCCCTTTGCAATGTGTACTTTGCTTCTTTTTTTTAAATCAGCCTTCAGAATGTCTTCAAAAACTAGCACTGCATTTTTATAATTGAAATATTTCAATAATTCACTTCATGCAGCCTTCAATTATTAAATATTTATCACTCTGTTACTGACCTTTACAACAGATAATGATGAGCACACGATGTTTCTTGGTTAGAGTGGATTTTAATATGAAGCAATTAGGGGAACAATGACGGGTCCTGGAATGCCGAAGATTGATAACATTGGGCTCACATTAAGAGCCCCAGGCAGCACAATGGTTCTTGTAATTTGGATGAAAGCACTGAAAATGTCATGAATTCTAACTATGTACACATTGGTAAAATCATCACACTGGTGAGTAATGGACATAGAAATGAGTTGATGATAAAGTCAGATATGTCTCTCGCTGTTCTGTTAGCAACAACATCTCTCAGAAACACAAATATACACATGAAGCTGGCTCTGGCTCCGCAGAGAGTCGTCAAATACAGCCCGCACCACCATGGGACGTGTCTGTGTGTTGCATTTAACAGTATTTTTGTAAGGGTCAGTGTTGACTCCGGCGATTCACACACACACACACACACACACACACAGACACGCAAGCGTGTGTACCGTGAGAAAGGCGCTGCAGGGCCTCTGTGTTTTCTGGAAGACGCTCAGAGTGCACAAAGCAGATGTCTCAGGAAAACTTAGCCGGTGGATTAAAGTGAAGTGAGATCTACATGGTGTCATAGAAAGGCCACAATAACACAAATGAGGATGGAAAGCAATCACTGTGTTCACACAATTAAATCCAAAGTTATGTATCTCTAATATATGTAAAGCAGTCATTAAATTTGATCAACATGTGCTATCTGACTGGAAGTAACATTACCCAGTTTAATCTCGTCTAAAGCTTGTTTCAAGACCTGCACGTTTTCTTATTTATATATAAATTTTAATTAACCTTCTACATGCCTTTTTCAAGTGACTGCCTGAATTTTGACCCTGCTTCAACTCCCCACAATATGACAAATTTTGAATGTTATTAAAAAGTTAATTAATTTCAGTAACTCAATTCACAAAGGGAAACACATTTCATAGATCGATTACACAAAGACTGATGTTTTCAAGCCATTATTTTTGTTAATTATGATGATTCTCCCCTTATACCTTACGAAAACATGACGGTAAGAATAGAGTATCATGTCAGACCAATAAAACATTTTAGGACAGAAATATGAACACAATGCAAAATATGTTTAATACCTACTTAAAGGTTGTTATTTTGCAAAAGGCTTCTTTAATCTGACAATGCACTTAATCAGAAAACATTATGTCATCAGAGACTTTAAATAATCGATAAAACTGACCTTATGCTAAGGCTACATGGTAATAAATGTAATCTATGGTCATTTTTTTTTTGGCATGGCATCTTCTGGATACAAAGATACATCTTACTCAACAATTAAAATAAACACTCTTTCTTAAAAAATAAAGTCAGAACTGGAAAGAAGTCCAGAGTTAAGCATTTTGTTGTTTTTTATTGGTTGGATGTAATATTCTAATGTTAAATGTCATTTGTTCATTTGCTATGAGTTTGAAAATCATAATACAGAAAAAAACAGAAATGCAGACTTAACAACATTCTCTGTGCATGGTTAATCTATATAATGTGTCTCTAACATTGGAATAATCACTATCAGTGACCCTGGTAGTTCAGCATCTTAATGTTAACTTGTTTGAAAAATTTGACATTTCCTGTTTCTTTCCATATTCTCACCCTTTCTCATTAGTCATCACCAGGAAGCTTTGGTGAGTTTGAATCTCTTAATTAACAAGACAGCTCTGGCGTTTGTTGAACTCGATAGACTTCCTATTCTACAGTTACTCAACTTGTGGCCCTTTGGGGGACATATTAAATGAAAATATAATTTTTCTCTCAGGGAACTGGGTTGTTTGTGTCTTTCTATATATATAAAAAAAGACGTGAGCTAGAGAAATGTAGCTACAGAAATGTAACTCACATGTCTGTGGAGTTACGGGTTTCCTCCGGACGATGAGCAGGGTGCTCCAGAACACCTGCAGATCATCAGAGGAGGATTAAATAGCTGGTCTTTCTGCGTTTGAGTGTTGAACCTCCAAAGATACCTTTAGCCCTCTGCATCTTTTGTGCTTTTCCCATATGATTTGAATCCCTCACTAATGTGCCTCCTTCTAAGGTTGCACTCTGAGATTTGATCTGGATCCAGGTCTTTGTGATCGCCCCTTAAAGCTCCCACAAACAATATCTCCTGGACCGTCCTCCACAATCACCAGCCCACGATTTTTAGTTCCCCGTATGTTCCAACGCTCCACCTACTGCACCAGCCACTCTGACCAGCAACCTAGAACCTGCTCCTTCTTTCCTGGCATTTCATCTCCATCTGCAACCACCAAGATTGTTCATACCCACAACTTCTTATCACATTCACCCGTACCTCTGCTTTAATCTCTGCATTGCTCCCTCAGTTACTCCATCCCCAGAACGCAGAGAAGCCCTGGACCAAGTTATCCTCACAATTCATTTCCTACGTCTAACAATAAACCTGCTCGATGTTTACTCCTGTCGCCTGAGGATTTTTGTGCATGTGGTTCAGACTTTCACCCCAGACTATGACATTTGCCTTCAAAAACATTAATGCAGAAATGCAGGATAGAAAACTGCAGAAACTTTGACAATCTGTTTAGATTTTTGCAATCCCTCTATGAACGTTGAAATGCAAGGATGTGGTAAATTGCTGCAGGGGTATGATGCTGTAAACATGACACCCAAATTAACCTTTATAAAAGATTTTCAATTAGCTCTGGAGGATTTTGTATCACCCCATCAAAGCTAAGAGAATTGTCCTCGAATGATTCCCACATCAAGGACTCTGGGGGGTTGTCTTAACTGTCAATGGCTGTTGTTGTTAATCTGGTGGATAATTACCTTTTGTTCATTTTTTCCATCATGCCTCAGTTAAGTTTCTGAACTGTGCAAGATTGCAGCATTATGTTCCATAGGCAGTTTATATGATCCAGATCCATTCTACTATCCATCTTGCTTTGCATCAGTTATCTGCAACTTCCTATCGTTGTACTTGAGCAGCATTCTTTCATATAAGCAAATGATCTTTGCAAACCAGATACAGATAAGGGAGTTTTGTCCCATTAATGACCCCTTCTTACACTGAGCCAGAACTTTGCTTGTTTCCATCTACTGCAAGAAAAATAGCTCGAAACAAGCCAAGGTAAGCATTCAATTGTTTTCTCTGTCCAACACTTTACAAGAAGCAGACAACAAGCAGGTACTGATTTAATGTAGGTCTATATATCCTCTGTCAGAGGACAATAGGTTGCCTCAAGATATAACCTTAGGGATTTAGAAGAGATGCTGTATTTCTTGGGATGTCTCTCATTAATCTATTCTATTCTCTCTGTGCAGTGGTACAGTTAGCACATTTAGAGAAGCTGCACATATTGGTCCTGCTCAGGTGTAGCTGTGTTATGTGGCATTAGTAATATCCTTACAAAAGTTTGCATTGTAGCGTGACATGTAATCAGCCTTTATAAGTAAATCCTCTCAGTTTACATCTTCTAGTGAATGCTCAGGTGGGATCAATCAATTTTTCAAACAAGCCTTCCGATCCATTCTTTCACTAGAAATATTAGTAATGCTGAGTCTATAAAATAAATAAATTGATCAATTGGTTTTTTGAGCATTTGAATAGTGTCTTTTTAAATGCAGATGATATTTAGATGGGTGTCTGAAAGAGATATATAAAAATATAATACATATAGAATACAGTGGACCATGGCATACTTAGTGCTTTGAATAGGAAATGGCGGAAAAACCTCCATGGTAAAAATTTACCCTCCAGAGAGAGTATTACTGGACAGTCACGCATGATCATCTTGCATGTGCATGAAGCATTTTGCCGTCAGTGTGTCTCTCTCTATGTGATGCAGGAATGAAAACACACACATGAACGTGAGCTGACCCAGACTGGGGTTTGAATGGTGTTATAGAATATAAATATTTATGTGAAATGATTTCTTTATTTATTCCCTTTTTTTTTTTTTAATAAACCCACACTACAATGTGCTACGTTGGCTGAGATGATTCCAATTAGTACAGCTTGAAATACTTTGTTAGCTCTACTGATTATTATTGTTAACTAATTTTTCACTTTTTTTAAAAAAAATTTCACGAGTTTACTTTTTAGTTTACCCAATCCATCTGATGTGTTCTTGAAAGTCCAAAGCTGTATTTTGTGGGTTTTTATGTTTAAGTAAAACTCAAATTTTACCAGTGAATGAAAGCATTTCATCAAAGTTTTTATAGTAAAGTAAAATAAAGTCAAGGATATTTGGAAGGAGAAAAGGAGGCATGTCTAGCTGTGAGTTTTGAAAACACAAGAGACACAGAAAAGACCAAGACTTAAGAACCCGTTTCAACCAGTGAATTCATAAACAACTTGTACATGTGAAGGTTGCTATGACCTCAAGAGTCCACTAGGTATACCAGTATGTTTTGCAGAAACATGACTGGAATGTACTGCAAGTATAATCATTACATTGTGTCCCATAATATATACAAATTTCCACTTGTAGTAAGCATTTTAACAGTGACTCACAAGAAATGTCTGTACAAGAAAAACTGATACATTATATATACAGAAATATATATATATATATATATATATATATATATATATATATATATATATATATATATATATATATATATATATCAATTCAAGCAAGTCAATACAGCATTTCTGCCAATTACATAAATTAATTTCCAGTCCTAGTTATAAAACATTACGGTCAAGTTCATTTTATTATAACAATTTGTAAAATATTTCTTATAGGAAATCCAGTTGATTATATTGAGTGACTGACTTGTGTTGAACAGGAGGAAAGCCCCAGCAATCCCCAGGCTTAGTGTGAGTGGCTGTGACCAACTGTGGGTATCAGAAGACAATCCAGACAAAAATACAATTAATTTTTTCAGATAAGTCTTTGAGGTTGGACGTTCTCCTTGCAACCTCTGCAATCTTTAAGTTCACTCACAGAGACTTCTCTATGATGCTCCAAGCAGAAATCTGGCTGGGCTGTTCCATAATCTTAACACTACTTCCTGTCAGACTAAACATGTTGGTACTTTACACTTAATTCTTCTACAGTTAAAAGTAGTTTTGGACTTAACTGTATATAATAATCTGATTTTTCTACGTTTTTGTTTCACTTTGAAACTCAATTAAAAAAACAAAAAACTTTTAGCACAGTGCTGTTCATTTTGACTTCTTAGAGCATTTCATTTATATCTGGACTTATGTTTCCTTGTGTTCACTGCACCGGGAGAGCATAGGAGTCTGTGAACTGCACTCTGCTGGATAGAGTCAGCTCTGGTGCCAAGGTTTCAATGACTTGCAGATCAACAGAATTTGTGATAACACACCAATCCAGACTGGCAATCATAACATCATTTACATTGCACAGCTGCCACTTCACCAGGCATTATATTACACCGCCTTCAAAAATCTAAATTTGTCAGGGTCATAAAAACATGCAAACCTCTATATCAACCCTGTATCTATTTCAGATTTTATGAAGTCATTTTATGTTTCCATAAAACTGTATATTTTAATAAGCGAAAATAGGTGCCCCTCAAACAAACAAGGTTGGGGAGTCTGATGAAAACAAGTACTACAGAGAGCTTGAGACACACTGGGTTGCATTCTTACATCATAAGGTTATTATTATGATGCCAGCAAATGCTGATGGAATAAATTGTTCTTTTTTTCTTCCAGCTCAAAATAATGATTAAGAGAAATGAGTGACTCTGGTGTGGACAACCTGGGTTTCTGAGGAAGTTAAAAGGTAAAATTCAACACTTCTAACCGCAGAGAGTGAAATGCACTTCATCTTACACCAGGTTCAAAGTTACAAAGAAAGAACTACTGGTTAATACAAAATGGATTTCGGTCATTGGAAAAAAAAAAAATTTCCAATGACATTCAGAGATGCTATTTGCTTTATTTGCTCTGCACTGTGTAAAACGTCGCAGTAGAAAGTTGTGAATAGGTGACCCCCTCCAACATTTAACCTTCTGACACGTCACGCATTAAAATAGATGACTTGACTTGTGGCCGTCTCGATACCAACATTCTGGCGAGGGGTGATAAGGGGGAATGCAGTCAAACGGCAGAACAGATTGCTTTATTGAGGGTTTGACAAAGAAAATGGCAGATTTTTTGCGAGTGCGCAAGTGCAAATAAATGGGTAAGTACCATAACTAATGGAACTTCAAACTTGAAAGAGCAACAGAACTCCTCCTACTGTTTTTCACTCGGCTTTAAAAGTGTAATTTAGAAATATTTTTAAATGACACGGAAACAAAGTGAATCAATTTTTTTTGCTTTAATTTTTTTTTATATCCACCAGTTACTCTGACAAATAACAAGATGAAGAATACGTGCATGAAAACAAAAGAAAATACAGAGCATGCTATGCTTCTTACAGTGACAAAGTAAACATAGCATATGTACCATGTACTGCATAAAAACACATACTAAAATATTGCTCGAGGATGTTTATTATCCCAGATTGAATGTTTTCATTAAAACATTCAATCTGGCTGAGAGGCAGATAGACCCTTTGCCTCAGTGCCGTAGCATAGCTTGGAATTTATGCGCGTCGACATGATGGATTACACGCATCACAAAAACGACTCGGACTTTCAGTAAGTCTTAGATTAGCAACGATCTTATAATACCAACCAATCAATAAAGCATTTTGACTGTAGACTGGAACCAAAGTAAGCTTCACTGTGCATTTGACATGTGTTTGTGTAATAAACAAAAATATGAGATAGTCTTTGGTTCTTAGAATGTGAAGCAATCTGACACAAAATGAATGCAATTAAAGCTGTTATTAACAAACAGAATTTTTAAACATGGATAAAAAGTATTCCTTAATTACCTTTGATAACAATTCCACAATTATAAGACATAGTAAAGTGATAAAACCAATCATATTTCCAATTGAAGACAACAGGCAGAGGTGGTTGTTGCATGAAAGCCACCTTGGGTGAGCACAGCCACTGATAGTTGGTCTGTGCCAGTTGCTTTCTTGGGCTTTGATCTGTTGAAAGTTTCACTCTTGACTAATAGATATAAAAGTTAGGCATCTACCCTCAAAGCCGTGCTCCTATTTCAGAATGGATCATTTCAGAATGATCCATTCGTCAAGCAAATCCTCACCTTCCTTATCAGTTTGTACAAGGTTATCTCTAAAAATGTAATCCTATATTGACCTACTGGTCAACAATGTAAGGCCTTTATGATACCAGGCTGCTATCACTGACAGAAATCTGACCTTTGAACCACAGATAAAGATTCTTATATGAGTCCACTTTTTCAGATGTAAGAAAAAAATAAAGCAAAAGCCTATTTGAAGGTTTCATCTTAAAGGTCAGGAAGCACTCATCGTGTTTTTTCTGCAGTCACTTGGCTGTTGTCTCAAAAATGTAGCCAAGCTGTTCTCAAAGTTCATTCATCAAAGTTAAGGTGTTAAGGTAAATTACTGCGACACAACTACATCCTTATTATCATCCAGATTATATTTCCATCATCTAAAAGAAGTTACTGGATTTAACCTGTTTACACAATTCAAAACTTGCACACGTACCAAAAGTGTGCTCCCCTTACGCAAGCGAGCTCTCCTAAATGTTCCGCTATTAGACATTTTGGGTTGGTGCTCAAATGGATTGCGGCTAAAAGCTGGAAGACCAAATGACCACTCATGACCACCCTCTGAGCAAACCCTTCCAAAAGCTCACTAAGGCTATGTTTTTATTTGTCTTTGGTGATGAATTTAAAAACACAGCAGCAGGAAGAAGATTGGAAAGATTTTCTGGAGTCATTTCCTCGTAACGGAAATGAATAAACTCAAGCAGAGTTTTCCACATAGCTGCAAATTTGATCTTATAAATAGAAGTTGAGCTGGAAACAATTTGAACTGTTTTCAAAAAAATTCAGTAAGGATGATTTAGTCAGACCACTGGAATGACTCACAATGATTTGAAAGAGAAAAGCTACCCGCCTAAGACAAAAATACTGATGTAAAAATTAAAGCTAGATTCTTTCATGAAGGCAACATGACAATTTAAAACCCCCGCTGGAGGACAGAATCCTCACTAAAGACGTTTCACATTGGTCTGTCTCATTTGTAAGTCTAACATGCATTTCAACCAAATTGGATGATGCAGATATAATTTGATAGACCTTCATTAACACTAGGTGGTGGTTTGAATGAACCTGAGAACTGGCAATGAAATGACCTCAGATGGGGGGTTAATTTTTGCTTGAGAAATTTGTGGAAGGCAAGACATTTTCTGAGAAAGATCTAAAAATGACCTTAAAAGTCTAACAGAGCAAGGTTGTTTGTCGAAGACTATTTTTATTCATAAATTAAAGGTATATTTTTTTTTTCAAAACTGCTATTGTCAGAGAATATTGTAAGCTTTTAGTTTAGGTAGAATATTGTTAGATGGTAGAGGAGCTTTGAGTCAATCAGCATAACAGCAATTACCGAGATAGATCAAAAGCTCCCTTGTGGCCATCCATCCATCCGTCCGTCCGTCCGTCCGTCCGTCCGTCCGTACATCCATCCCTCCATCCATATTCTCTAAAATGGAAAAAAAAAAGCATTAAAATTGTAGCAAAGCCTCGGCACATGACCTGACATCAACCTTCACCTCACTCAGTGCATGACAAGTTTTTGACTTACGTTTTTTAATGAGAAATAATTAGAAAGAAAATATTTCATCCTTCTTAATCTTAACATACTTAGGATTATTAAAGGCTGTGACTTCCAAAAATGACACAAAAGTCTTTGTTACTCTCAGTAATACATTTCCCTAAGAGAGCAACGGATTGATTATTTGGAGAACTGCTTGTTATGTGCAGAAATAGCAGGGTTGCCGCTGCAGGTAGGTGGCTACAGAGCCAATTCAGCAATAAACTGTCGGAAGAATATATTTACTGTTTCGGTCTCAGCAGTAGTAAGACATTTGTATGGAATAAACTTCAGAAAAACACCACTGTAGACTGGTAGTGTCATAGAGTGCTGTGTACATTGTGGTGTCTTTGTGTTTTGGTAATTCATCCTTTCTAAAGATGCACCATGACTTCGCCTCAGAGGCAATCTGTGTTGCTACACCAAATAGAGAGGTACATTGGGCCTTTTGTTTTCCAACAACTTGTTTATCGTCTCGGTGACTCTGTCTCTTGACCTTTTCCTTGCAGGCTCCCTGGAGGTTTGGACAGGCCTGTCCTCCTTTCAAAGCGCCCTCAGGCCCAGGAGATGACAGCTACTATGTCTGGGAAACTTCACAGCTTGGGCGACTCACATTACAACATACTTGTAAGCACAGACTTGTTGGTTAGTTTATATAGACTAAATGATGTTGCTCTGACACATATGTGCAGGAAGTTAACAGTGTTTCACTCTAGACTCAGTAAGATTTGTTCACATAGTTTTTGCATTAAGAAACTAAAAGTTTGATGGATAATTATGCAACTTCTCAAAGGCCCTTGTACTTCACACATTGCGCTTACTAGATGTAGATTTCATGCTGATTTACTTTAACTTAATGATTTAAATTTTATTTATTTATTTATTTATTTTTATTCTCAGTTTAAATTTTTATTAGTCAGTTAAAAGACTTTGAGTAGCATTGTGCTTTCATTGGATGGCTGTGGTCCCAGCTATCCAATGAGCGCTGCGCTGCAGTTTAAGGTGAACTGTAGCTCACCCTAGACTAAAAAAAAGCTATCATGATTTAATCAATTCAGTTGGTTCATCTAACACTGTGCGTGCATTTTATCTGGATAAGATTAAAACATATTTCGGAATACTAATTATTTAACAGCTAAAATGAACTTAAATAACTGGTTTTGTTTTTTATTTGTTTTTGTGGCTTATATTCTGTAGGCCTTGTCATAATCTGTTCTTTTCTCTTCTTTTATTCAAGATGTTGCCATACTAGGTCATACTATTATTTTTGGTTGGTTAATTAATTCCTGCACTCTGTTTCTTGTATATTTTGTGGTTGTCAGGCCTTTTCCTGTTGTTTTCTAGATCCTTGGAGTCAAAGTTAATCTCCTTCTGGGTTAACAATCTCCCTCCTTCAGTTTTTCTGCTTTCTCTCTGCCAAGGCTTTGGTTCATTTGGTTCTTTGTCAATTTCCACCCATATCTCAGTATTAAAGCTGCTGAGTTTTCGTTGTTCTTCACTGTATTCGTTCACTTCCATGCTTTTTCACGCGCCATATTCCATGTTCTGTTTACAATGTGCAAAGACCTGTAAGTTTTCTTTTAATGAAACTCTCTAAAAGGCTTTTTTAAAGCAGATGTCTGCACCTTAGCTTTGCCTCAACCAAACACATTATGACAAATGTATGCCAGCAAAGTAGCATCTTAACCCTTTTTTCTGACAGGGCAAAGATGTATCTGTCACTGGTGAAGACTGCCTCATGGGTAATTCATGGTTGCTGTTATTGTGTTTGCAAGAGAAGCCAGCGCAGACCATGTTGGGAAAGAAGTTTGGCCATGCATTTTGGATGGTTGTGCACTGTAATTTGTCCCATGCGCACCTTACAAAACATGCCAAACAGAAAAAGCAGCAGGACTGGGTTTTTACAGGCATACACATTGTTGAATTTACACAGAAAGTTAATATTTATATTAAAAAAAACTGTTGCTAAAGGTAACAGTCAGAGGGTCAAAGTCTAGTTACAGCGTCTTCTGCCACCAATTGATGAATGCAAGCAAATTTCCTCTGCCGCGCCATCTGGTGTTTAAAATGAGGGCTGCAGTAAGCAATCTGCCTGAAGCAGCGAATTTTGGAGCACATTTCAGCAACAAGCCAGTTAAAAGTGTTTTACATAATAACACCATAATGCAGTACCTAATTATGTTTGGAACGGCAAAAACAGCAGCAACCATTACATTTGAACAAATACCATCATAAAGCGCAATCACCATTAAATATTGTTATGATGACTAGAATTAATCAGTGCTCCAGGTATGACTAATCAAAGGCAAATCTAAACAGGTGGGTTTTTAGGCGTAATTCCAATAAACTTGGTGTTTCAGCATCTTTGTAGTGTAAGTTTTTTTTTCCAGATTTGTGGAGCATAAAAACTGAATGCAGAATCGAAATGTTTAGCTAAGATTTATTGCCCCCCTAAAAATCGTATTTGTTGTTCAGCAACTACCAAACACCATTGTCAAATGGGCTAAATGGTTGGTTAAAGTTCAAATTATTTTAACAGCTAAAATTTACTACTCTCCAGAATTCAATTTTTGCAGTGCATAAAGTAAAGACATTCGGAGGTATATCACTCACAAAGCCCAGATCTCGGTGAACGTGTATATAAATCTGTGCTCTCTTGTGAAGACTGTACCGGGAGTCGTGGTGTGGGTGGAGCCGCAGGTTCAGACGCGCTGTACCAGCTCTCACTCAGTTAAGAGGATGCCACCAGTGGGGAAACCATCGCTAGGATGAAGAAAGCTGAAATGGACCTAAGTGCACACTCAGTTTCTTCTTTTCTTGAATACACCACAGAAGAACTCCAATATCATTTTTCAGAAAATGTGATTTGATTTTTTTGTTTTGTTTTCTGAAGAAGCATTTTTTTGGGGGGGAGGGGTGGGGGGAAGTGTTGGGTCTGTGTGTATGGTGCTCTTACGTCAAATGCAGCATGGAGTGACAATGATGTTTTCATGAGAAAACTTACACTAAACTTCTCTTTATGGCGAAAAATGACTGACTCTAACTTGAGGAATGAAAGCAACTATGGGCTGTATTTTGAAACGTTCAACGTGTCCGCTCTGGAGCGCATCTTTCCCGACGACAACATCACAAAATGCGGAAACTTCACCATGGACCCGCAGGTCGTCGGCACCGGGATCTTCCTCGCCGTTTTCATTCTGGTGGCCATCGTCGGGAATATTTTGGTCATCCTGTCCGTAGTGTGCAACAAACACCTGCAGAACATCACAAACTTCTTCATCGTCAACTTGGCAATGGCAGACCTGCTGCTGAGCATCATCGTGCTGCCCTTCTCCGCATCCCTGGAGGTGCTGGGATGCTGGGTGTTCGGCCGGGTTTTCTGCAACATCTGGGCAGCTGTGGATGTGCTCTGCTGCACCGCCTCCATCCTAAGCCTCTGCATCATCTCCATAGACCGGTACATCGGAGTAAAATACTGCCTGAAATACCCGAGCATTATGACCGAGAGGAGGGCAGTTGCTATTCTGGTGCTTGTGTGGGTGTCCTCCACGGTGATCTCCGTGGGTCCCCTCCTGGGATGGAAGGAACCTCCGCCCGAGCACGAGACCGTGTGCGGGATCACAGAGGAGCCGGGCTACGCGCTCTTCTCCTCCCTCTTCTCCTTTTACCTCCCGCTCATGGTCATCCTGATCATGTATTTTCAGGTGTACATAGTGGCCCGCAGGACCACCAAGAGTCTGGAAGCGGGAGTCAAAAGGGAGAGAAACAAGTCCGCAGAAGTTGTGCTGCGGATCCACTGCCGCAGCGTGCTGGAGGACGCGCGCTCTGCCAGCTCCAAGAACAGTAAGACTCATCCGTTCAGAAGTTCCCTGTCTGTGCGGCTCATGAAGTTCTCCCGGGAGAAAAAGGCTGCCAAAACTCTGGCCATCGTGGTCGGAATGTTCATCCTCTGCTGGCTGCCTTTCTTCCTCTTTCTGCCGTTAGGTAGGTTGAAGATTTATTATTGCTTCTTAAACGCATTTTTATCCAGCATCTCTTCGATTATTGAAGCCTTCCAAAGCTGTATACGTGTGTTGTGTTTCTCCAGACTCGTAATTTTTTCTTTTTTTGCAGACCTGTTTAAACATTTTCTGTGTCAAGTATCAACGACAAACTGCAGAGCGTTTTTAGGACTGTGTAAGGTAGACAGACACGTAGTTTCCTTTTGAACCCGAGCCCTACAAAAAAAATCTGTAAACTGTGTAGTACGTGACTTTTCTGCACTGCCCAGAGTAGAAACACGTTTTGCATCAATTAAAGCTTTCCTCCTATAGACAGGGCTTTTTTCCCCCTCCACTACTCCTTGAAAAATACCATATGGTTAGTTTGATTAGATTAGATGAAAATAGTCTGAAAAAAAAAAGTCTTGTTTTAATTTTTAATAATTTGTCCTTATTTTCCTTCAGGCATTTTCCTGCTTGAAGGTGAACATCTACCCCAGCCTCAAACATTTTGCTGCCTCTAACAAGTTTTCTACCAGCATTCTTATTTACTTAGCTTCCTGCATCTTTCCATCAACACTGAGTACTTTGCCTGTCCCATAGCATGACCCTGCCACCACTATGCCACACCTTGGTAATGGCATCTCCAAGACAATGTGAGGTATTCTTCCATCACTAATGCTCTCCTTGCGCAGCTTGCTCCGTGTCTTGTTAGAGTTGCAGCTGTGTTGTACTCTTTGCATGTTTAGATGATAGATATTAAACAATCCTCTGAAAAATCTTGAAATGATCTTTTATAACCTAATTTAGCTTCAGACTTTTCCACAACTTTCTCCCTAACATGTCAGCTATGTTTCTTGGTGTTTGTGATTCTTTGTTCACTAAGTCCTTCTCGGAACAGCTGTCTTTAAATTACACAAAGACTGACTAACTTCGCTGATTTGATAGCTTCTGAAGAAATTTGTTTTATTTAAGAGTATTATATTAAAGGGTCCTGGAAACAAGCAGACGTCACACTTTTCAAATTTAAAATTTTTAAAACATCTTTAAACCATGTATAATTTTCTTTCCATTTCATTAGGTGTTTTTTTGTGTGTGTGTTGGTCTGTCACACAAAATCTCACTACAATACACTGAAGTTCATAATTTAAATGTGACTAAATCTGAAAAGTGGTTTGAATACTTTTGCAAAGCACTGTAAAGATGAATGCTATTTGCCGACGAGATAAGATATTTCTCATTTCAACTATGGATGTTCACTGTTAATAATTGATGTATTTGCCACATTTAGAGTGATTAAGCATTTTCTACCACTAATTTAGCTGAAAGTGCAGTACCGTAATTAATCAGCGAGTAACTCTAAATTAACCACAGAGACTTGTAAGGTAAGGTCTGTGGTAAAATAAAAGCAAGCAAAAGAGGTATCTGCTGGAGTGCCTCCAGAAAGTTTATTTTGGGGGAGCAGTAAAAACCCTGAAGTCGGCCACAAAGGATAATTTCATTATTTCCATTAGCATCAAGCATTTATCGCAATTATAAATGGAGCAGGAAATACATGTCTCTTGCATCATTTGAACGGTAAATTCATTGCTTCTTCAAGATTTTTTTTTGATTTTTTTTTAACACAAAACCAGTTTTTAAAAATATTGGGGAAGTAATGCATTGGATGGAAAAAGAGTCACTTAAAAGTGGTTTGATCTGAACAACAAAAATAATCAGATTCCCTGTCTGTTTATTTGTCCTAAAACAAGAACAGAACTGAACGGTTGAGACTCCAAGAAATGTAAAAAGTGGTCAAACAAGCAGCCTACTTACCAATACGTCATAATTCATGCCCAGAATTATTCTGAGTCTGTAGAACTTATGAGACGACTGATATAACTTGCTGGAAAGAGAAGCCAATAGACTGGCCTTCTTCAGTAATGAAGCTAAATGCTTCTAAAGCCAAAGGGCTGCAACAGCCATGTTAATAATATTTATAGAGGGCTCGTTTCATATATTTGAAGCCAGAAAAGTCATGGAAAACTCCTCATATTAAATGCCACGTTCTGTTTTTAAAACAGGGTTCTTAAACAGTCTTCTTAAAAGTTTGGTAAAACATGAATATAGATTTTACCTTGTTGCACGTCTGCACGGGGAGGGGAACAAGTTGTGTATGGAAAATTGTTTGATTTTACAAATACTTTCACTTTTTAATAATAAAAAAAAGTCTCATAATATGTAATAAATACAGTGGCTTTCTGACTGAATCTTGTTGAAACTAGTTGAAGTTTGCATGAGGCTGTAGGCAGAATTCAATTTGGAGGCCCCTGTTCATTGCAGCTACATTCCCTTCCAGATTGAGTTCTATATTCTTGATACTTATACTTGTGTTATTTTTTTTTTCAGTTTTGTTTGCTAAAAATCAATTTCCTAATGCTGATTGCACAAATGCTTTTGACCACTGCAGACGCATAAGACACATGCAGCATAAATGATAAAATTATCCTTGAACTAAGACCCTTCTTACTGACGGTTTTCCTTCATATTTTGTGTGTGTGTGCGTGTGTCTGCAGGGGCGCACGTGCGTGCGTGTGCGTACTTGTATATGCAACACATAGAGGACCACTTTCACAAAATGCAGCAACAAAGGGAGGTCATTTGTGGAAAGTGGAGAGAGGAAAGTGCTTGGGTTTGGCATAAATACAGACACTATGGAAGTCAAAGGAAAGTCCTCAGTTTGCATAGAAGTATAAGGATGTGTGTGTACAACTGGTGAAACTATCAACATTTTCTGTGAGAGTAAAATGTTTTCTTTGATTTTCCTATAATTTTCTAATGAAAACTTTGTAGAAACCTTTGAAGACAAGCAGTTTGAAATGTCTCTCTTCAGTGCTACAAGGATGACATTTGGGAAGTGTGATGGCACACCAGCAGAGTAACAATCTGTCGCCTATCACTGCAAAAGGCTGAAAACATGCCTCTGAGGGAAATCAAACTGAAGTTTGATCAATATGTTTGATTGATTGTAAAAGCTAGTTTGAACAAATCCCAAGCATCCCATCAAGCCTTGATATCTCACTCTTTTCTGACTTTAGAGCTGTTCAGCAAAGACAGGAAATGATGCAAAAACAGAAGCTGCTGCCACTGATTACATCATTTATCCAATAGAAGAGAAAATGGCAAGTGTATATCTGTGCAAAGTGTTATAGAGATAATTATTTCTTGTGATTATAGATGTGTAAACACATAGATGAGCCTTATTACAATTCCCACAGCAACCAAACACTCCAGTCTTTAATAACAGGACTTAAATGATTAATCCATTTGTCTTATGAAGCACATTTAAGTTCTCAAACACGAGATTTGTGATAAAAAAAAAGGTTTCATATAATCTCAGTTGTTGAAACAACTGATTCCTTATGAGCCTTAATAGCTTCTAATAGGCTTTATTAATCAGAAACAGGAGTGTCTAGAATATTATTTTGCAATTAGTTTGTAAAGCATAAAACCCTTTGAGCTGAAATGAAATAAACTCTTCGAGCTGCTGCCAGTCTTTGCTAGGATTCTCTTGAAAGAGAAATTTTAAATATCAATCGAATTTTCTTGGTGAAATAAGTGTAAATACATAAAATAAATAAATAAAAAAAATCAATCTTGGTTAAAACCATCTGTTCAGCAGATATTTTTGCCACAGACGTCGCTCAGTGCAGGATGGTACGCCGACTTCCTCTCAGGATTTATTTCAAAACATAACATCCCCACAGGGATTAATGACGTATCATCTTATCCCTCTGTGTGGGCTGACTGTTAAATGACTGATTGATGATTATGGAGGATCTTGCTTGCACATACTCAGTCAGACACACTGATTTTGGTCGATCGAGGAGATAATCATTAACGAGTAACCTTTCACAGAGAGACAGAGGTGTAATTTTAGCACTCTGGGCCAACAGGATCCTCTGTCTGCGTTGATGCAAATGAGGACCTAACAGTCTGTCTCATCTTTAAATCGTACAGGTTAGCTCTGATGATACTTACCTTTAAAATGTAAATGTTTTAGACAAAGAGTTACCAAAAAAAAAAAAATGCAGAGAAAGGTATATTAAAAATCGTGTTTGTCTTTACAAAAAGCTATCATTTAAAAGACTGTCCATCCTGACAAATTAAACTGGAATAATTCACCAAAAATATTGAATATTGACTATTTTTGTGATTTAATATATATAAAAAAATATTGTCATCAAATAGGATTTTTGCACAGCCTCAGGATGATGTCACATGATGCAAACCCCAGAGGTTATAAAACAGTTTGCTTGTAAAATATAATGCTTTTCAGACTCGAGTACCTGTGGGATTGTAACCTCTAAAAGCAGTTACTGTATATCTACAGTAAATGTCTGTACAGTGGTTGTGCTTCATTATGTCTTCTAAACACTTCTAAAAAAAACAAAGCAAGCAACCAAAACAAAATGCTGCCTCCTTCCTTGAATTGTTTATCATCTTATTTACAGGATTCCTATCTTGTACCAAACAAGATGTTCAACAACATGAGCTTTACTCTGAGCTCACTTATGACAATTTGCTTACAGTATACAAGGCAAGGCGAGTTTATTCACACACACACGCACGCACGCACGCACGCACGCACACTGTAATTTCCACTGTCTCACAGGAAGGGGAATGACCGGAGGAGAAAAATGATTGAAAACAAGAAATATATGAATGAAAATAAAAACTAAGCATGACATATTAAAGAAATATTTCAAACTAAATTTAAAATTGCTAAAAAGCTAAAGCAAGTCAAGAACAAAGGTAAATCAATCTTTAGCCTTTGAGTGAAAACTGCAGAGAGGATTCATCATGTTCTGAGTTTGATTTAAAGAAGCCAGAGGTTTCTGCAGGTTGCTCCAGAGCTCACTATGAAAAAACAAAACACTTAATGCTGCCTCCCTTTGTTTTGTAGGGAGCCCTCATTTTTTTGTTTTTTTTGTTTTTTGCGTTGCTTTGTTATACTTTAGCGTTACCTCACAATATGCTTACTGCAATATTTGCTGGTCTATTTTGCATACAGTCACAAATGTCAATTTAAAATTTCAAATATATACACATATAAAGCACCTCAGTGAAAATGTGTTTATTCTTAACTCTTTGTTGCAAAAAATTGATTAAAAGTTGACTTATTCACTGCATGTTTATGTCTGTTTGTGTAAGGTTGAGATGGAACTGCACATGAAAACGGCCCTTTAAATCATTCAAACTACCAACACAAAACTTAAAAGAAACTTAAAAGAAAAAAACATCCTCCATGTCCCCTAGAGGGCTCTGTAGTTTAGTCATATACATATATTTTAGCAAACAGATAAAACAAATCTATAACGAAATATTTTTTCCTTACTTTACAAGGAACCCTGCAAATCCCACAGTACGATATCCTGAACCCTTTATATATATATATATATATATATATATATATATAAGAAACAAAATGTCATCTGTGTTTTTGTTAAGTAGATAATTAAGTAGAGATTGTAAATCAATTTATAGAACAAACGTAGCATATTTTGGTACCTAATACACTTTTAGTGAACTTCGGCTTTATTTGGTGTAACTCTACTACCAGAGGGCAGCAAAGTACTGACGTTGAACAGTGGCACTAAGTAGACGTGTCACCTTGCCTCTGTGCTTGAGGTGAATTCTTGACCGTGCTCTAGTCTACATATTTCTTTCAGCATGCTGACTTTCTGTGTGCAGATGTGACAGATGAGAACTTTTTGTTTAAATTAAATTAAAAGTCTAAACTTGGACTGTTTGATAACAGAAACAGTAGAAGTGGGCCCAAGAATAAATCACTCGTCGTTTTACTTTGGTGTAATAACATTAATCACCTTAAAGAAACATAAACAAATTAAATACAATTTCTCATCTGCCGCTGAGATGTACTACCAGCGCTGCGCCATCTGTTAGGAGCAACCTGATCACCGAGACGCCGCTGCTGTATGAGAGTCATTAAGATTGACAAATATGATTCACTCTGAACAACTGACATTTTACACTCTCCCAATATCACCACAGACGCCTGGACATTGTCTGTGTTGGTATTAGGAGACTGTTTGGCTGTCAGTCCACAGCCTGCATAACTTTTAAGAACACGTTAGACTGAAATACATGGAATGTTGTTTCCATCCTTCCACTACTCAAATATGTAAATATACAATTTTTCTCTCCTACAAAATAAACAATGATACACTTTTTTCCCCACACATTGATACAGCTGCAGTATAAAAATTGTAAAGAAATTAGTTCATGTTGAGTGAAATCTAAATTTTGATTTATGATTCCTGGCATTTTTTTTCATGGTTTACATGGGTTTTTTGTGATCCTTGTGAGAAGTTTAAGCCTGGAACAGCATTAGACCAGTCAGATGAAATATCTATAATAAATTTGAGTGTTTGGTCTTAACACCACTCTGGTGTAAATAAAGTTTATGTGTAGCCTCAGTGTTGAACTCAGATCTGTAGATTAAGTGGCATTATATACAGTATATATATATTTTTTTCCAATTTACTTTTATTATTATAGCTTCATCTCCCCACAGAACCATGGCTTTTCTGACATGTCTTGGTCCTTCGTAACAACAAACCCCCTGAAATGCATTGACACATGAAGCTCCCATGTCTCTAAGCTAAAACTGATCTAAATAACTACCAATATTTACAGCTTTAGAAAAAATGAAGAGCCCACTGCACTGAACCCCATTGAAAACCTCCTGGTTATTCCATCATACATTTATCTCTGAACTCTTCCTGAGTTAAAACATTAGTATTGCTGTTTCTAAATTAATATGAACTTGTTTTCTTTGCATTATTTGAGGTCTGAAAGCGCTGCATCTTTTTCATGATTTCGACCATTTCTCATTTTCTGCAAATAAGTGCAAGATTTTTGCTTGGAATTTCAGAGACATCTTGTCAATAGTTCATAAAACAAAATATTGTTCATTTTACTCAAACATTTACATATAAAAAGTAAAATCAGAGAAACTGATCATTTTAAGGGGTTCTCTTAATTTTTTCCAGAGGTGTTTATACGTAGAAACTTTACATTTGCAAGTATTCAATCCTTAGAAATATTTAAAAAAAATTCTGATTTGTGGCATTGTGGTAATATAAACCACTCTGTAGCTCAGTAGCATTCTTCTTTTGCAATATATTTGTAGTCAGTAAGGTAAAGATAGTGGCATGTAGTCACTGAATTCAATCAAAGTACCTGGTGACCACTTGAGACCAAGATTTGAAGGGTTAAATGAAAAAAAAAATATGTGCCTCAAAATTTTAAAATTGAAAGAGATAACTCCCAAAGCATTGCACCAGAGAGCTGTTAAGGATTATCTCTCCTCACATAAAAAGAGTCATCACAAACACTTTCCTGAGAATCTTGACAGGTCTCCAGACTCCCGGGTGTGATTCTGTATTTAATCAAAAGTGCTCAGGTTTTGCTTGCATTCACAGTTTGCCTCAAAAGGTAAATCTGTGTACGTACTGAAACACCAAAGTAAGAAAGGATTCAACAAGGGCAGTTGCCTTGCAGACATAAAAACATGCAAACAAGTTGATAGGCAGTAAACAAGCAAAGTGGGGGGGGGGGAAGAAAAAAGATCAACCTGTTGTCATGGTGCTTGGCCTTGCGTCAGAGTGGTGAATCATGTGCTGTCTGCCTTGAAGGTGACGTCATTTTATTAAGAAAAATCTGGTTGAAAAACATCCCTCAATATCTCTCTTCGTATTACGTGAGCAGATCTGACTTGGTGAATATTCCTTGTCAAAGTTGAAAGTAAGATATAAATAACAGTCCTGTAAAAAAAAAGAAAAAAATTCTCCTCTTGTAGGCTGTATTTTATGGTTCAGTAGATGACACATTCATCCTCTGTGCATTTGTTGGTTCACAGTGTGTTGTCAGTAGATGATATCAGAACAGCATGAGACCGTCACTATGAAAATTACATGGAAGTCATTTCCACGTAAGACAACTGAACTTCTCGGCTTGACATTAGCATGCTGCCAAGCAGCTACTGAGTCACTGTTCAGATCTGTGTGAAGCCTAGAATGGAGGGTTGTCGGGTTAGGTGGGGGAACAGTAAGCAATCAGAAACAACACATTCAAGAAAATACAGCATTTTACAGCAAAACCAGATTTAAGAAAGAAACAACACCGTTTTGTTTTTGTTGTGTTCAGCGTGGAGCTGAGTTTAAAAATGTTAAATACTTCCCTGTACAGCAAACAAATTATTTGCAGCATTTTTGTTTTCAGAAAGAAACTGCACTCTTACCCCTTTAGAAAAAAAAGAGAGGAAAGAGTGGAGTGTACAGAATGCTACAAACATCAACACCCCATTTGTAAGAAAGCTTTTTTTTTCCCCCCTTCTTTTAATGTTTTAGCTTAATTGCAAGTAAGCATAAAAAGTACCAAACCTTTTATCTCTGGACTACAAGGAGTCCCAAACTACAACCTCATGACCCTCTGGAAGTATGGTGACCCAAAACAGTGCACAGTCACTTATAAAGAATTACACAAATGGTCAAGAAAGTGTTGCAGTACTATCACAGTGCCTTCTATTTTGTTGATGTAAAGTGATACATTATTCCGCAGTTGAAAGAAAAATGATACAAAATAATTACAAATAAAAGTCTGAAAAGTGCGGTGTGCATTTGAATTCAAAGTCATTGGCTTGTATCTTGGTAACTATGGCATTTTTCCAGATTTTACTAGACTTTTCCATCGAATCCTACAGAGTTCCACTTCAGATAAATTGCATGGATAAAAATCTGGAGATTTTGGACTTGGATGCTGCCCTGTATTTTAACTAGACAATGTAACACAATTACAGATGCGTTATATTGCACATCTGTGCAATGTAACACAAATTTAAATTTAGTAATTTAATTTACTAAATTACTAAATTTA
>NW_015112902.1:142098-149661 GCF_001443285.1 Poecilia latipinna
CACACATGCATTCCAATTGATTCTAGAGATCAAATATTAACGTTGCTGACCGTCTTTCACAGCTTCTCTCCTTTTCTGGGTTGCCTGTCTGCCCACTTTCCGATGCTCACATACAGCTCTCCTGGAAAAACCTCTTTCCTCAGAGGTTTTGCACAACCAAAAGTTGTTATTGAGCCGGCAGTATAACCCACTCCATGTTCCATCTAACATATTTTCTGTCCACAATGGACGCTGCCCTAAGAAGAAACCTGGATCATCCACTGCGTATGCACTTTCCCACACCGTTAATAAACTACTTGCCATTTTGCATCCTGAGTATCTGAGTGATTTCTGCATGTGGGTCAGGAGGCTTGCAAGGGCAGGAGAACTAGGCAAAGTTATGTAGGAAAACTTAACAGGATCTGTCTTTCACTTCAGCCTGGCTCCAACGAAATGGCTAAAAAACCTACAAGTGAACAAAGATTTTTGATCGGTTGATTGCTTTATTTTAGCTTTAAAACATTTTCATGTCATGCCTGCTGTGGACATTATATCCCCAGGATTTAGTGCTAGGTTTCATGTCTGGATATCTCATTAAATTTCCACATGTATATTAATTTGAGTACATTTCATAAAAGTATATTTTTTGTACAAAATAATAAGCTCCTTTATTAGTTAGAGCATATACCTAAGATGTAAGACAAGAAAGTTTTATAAAAGAAGCTCAAGTTACACAGGAAAATAATTTTCACTCTAACATAAATCTAACATGTAATTTAAAAAAAAAGGAAATTCTACTGTTTAGATTAATAAAGGAACATATTACATGGACATTCAAGTTTTTATGTATTTCCTGTTCGTTTGGTCCTCTTGGTTTAATTCAAACACCAAAAACTCACAAAACTAATTTTATGATCATTGTATGCTGCTACAGGGCCAAACACCCCATAATTATATTCAGGCTTAAACTGTAGCCTCTATGCTTCCTCAAAAAAGGGTGTAAATACGGTGGAGCGTCTAAGCAGAAGCATAGAATCTGTGTTTTAGTTTAATGAAATGTTAGATTATAAGATTATAAGTGTAAATGGAATTTTCCCCTCCGGTTAACAACCATCTGCTACTTTGTGTTGGTCTTTTACCAAACTCCCAAGAAATATATTGGCATTTGTGGAAAATGTAAAAAAAAAACAAAAAAAAAAAACACTTTGTGGGTGGGAATGCTTTTAAAAGACGCTACTTCAGCAAAAAAAAGAAGAAGATTTTGCTTCAAAATTCATATTTCTTTTTGTCTCCATCTGTTTTTCAGGTTCTTTTTTCCCAGCACTGAAACCATCGGAATCTGTGTTTAAGTTTATCTTTTGGCTGGGATACTTCAACAGCTGCATCAACCCAGTGATCTACCCCTGCTCCAGCAAAGAGTTCCAGCGGGCGTTCACTCGGCTCCTCAGATGCCAGTGTCACCAAAAGAGGAGGGTCCTGCGCCGCTTCTATGACCAGAGGTGGAGGACAGCTGTGAAGGGAATGACCAGGGATCAGATGAGGGACTACGCTGCTGGCTACCCAATGCACGAATCTTGTGGAAGGTCGTTGATACACAAGAGGAAACATTGCTCCCTGGGGTTAAAGAAATTGAGCCTTTTCTCACCCCTGCAAAAGTCCTCCTTCCAGTTCAAAGAAAAAGTGAACGACCTGTCCAATAAAATCAAAGGAGGAACAGGAAAAGGCACACCACCTGCCCTGGGCGAGACCGATACAGTGGAAACAGTCTCCATGGGGATTTACAATTCCTGTGAGCAGAGCAGTTTTCAGTTCTACGATTTGGCAGAGTGTTATGGCCTTAAAGAGACTGACATTTAGAGAGCCTCTGAGGACACTTTTAGCTATTTCCAAAGGACCGTGCTGCTCCTTCTCTCCAGTCACTCTGACGGAGCATACTTCTATGGTCGGAAAAAGCAAAGTACGGCAAAACTAAGAGTAATGACTTGACACCAGCACAAACTGGACTTAACCTTTGTTTCATTGCAAGTCGTGTTTATGTACATGATGTGGCTAAAAAGTACAGTTTTGACTCCCTGGATTTATACTTTGTCATTTTAACACAGGTTCATGTTCCTCAGCCCACAACGTGGGTTAGTCTGTGTTGATGTATTTTGTTAAATTATATTTCTGACAGCCTCCTTGTGTTCAATTATTAGGCAACTGATGATGTGTATAATGCAACTGTGACATCTATGATTAAAAAAAAAAAAAAAAACTAGTAGGAGGAACAAAAATCTTTTCGCTGCTCGGAGAAAGTGTAAGCATAAAAGTCAAAAGTGCAATTTGTATTGTTGATTCAAACTTTGGAGTGTAATATATCAGAAATATTATATTCCTTTCGAAATGTTTGTAAAGTTTAACTTCTGCTGCATTTGTAAGGCAACCTGACACAAATATGTACATCAAAATGTAATTTGCCCTCCCAAGTGATTGCGACTGTGAAATAAATGCGCTTCTTCGTGTTTTGTAACGTAATGTTTTTGTCAGATGTAACGCAAAATAAAAAGGGAGAAAAAATATTTGAGAAAAAAATATATTTGAGAAAAATATTTTTTTTATGCTTGACAAAAGAACACGCTGTTAAATGAATCCACTGCGTTCAGACAAACGTCATTATTTGATTTGGATCTTTTTTCTCTATAAGATCATTCATATATATATATATTTTTTTTCATTAAAGGTTATGCTTTGTATGTTCTATAAATCGTTCTTAAAAGAAACAAATTAAACGTACAATCTCTGCACACTTTATATGGCTGCGCACAACTAATGTAGTTGGAGTTGATATCTGTTCAACTGGTTGCCGTTTTTGTTCTAAACTAAAGAGCCATTTCACCGTTTTAATGAGAATCTTTATTGCGAGAACTATCACTATGTTCATCTGTGTGCAACCGCTGCACCCCTTAGCCATTCACCTAACTACTTTCCAACAAGATTTGTATTCATAAAACCTTTTAAGAGAGGTTTTGGAGAACACAGTAAGGAGTATGCGGAGTTTACTCAGCCAACAAGTTTGCTGGACCCGCATCTGATGGGATCTGATGACATCTGTTGGTAGCAGACCCCACTGCACAATCCGGATTTCTGGTATTTGCCCAAAATTCAGAGATAAATACAGAGAATAAAGAAGGGTAAGAAAAACTAGACACAGCCAGAATCAGGATATATTTTTAGAGGTTTTTCCTCATATTTACTCACTCATTCCTGAAAAAAAAAGCAGAGAAAGAAAAAAACTTTTCAAAGCTTTATACCAACTCGTGTTAGAGAAGTCATCCGCAGCCATATGTTGATTCCACTTTCACAGCTTGCAGTTACATGAAGCATCAGAGGCAGCCAAAGTGACAGCCTGCCCAGACTCCTAATTGTGAACTGACAGCTTTGATCCTGTTTTAACTATGATATGACTCTGAGTAAGGCTCAGCGTTAATAAACAGACTGCAGCTGGTGGCTGACTATTTTGAGAAGGACTAATTTGCAGTGCAATCTGGGCATTCAGTGTCTAGGATTATGCTATAATTTACATTAGGAGGAAGTATACAGAGGAACACAGACCTTCAAGTTATGTTTTCGAAAGCCAATTTTTTTTTCACTGACTACCTTACTGCATGCAGTGTCAGACATAAAGTGAATTATGCTTTCAACATTTAGAAGCTGTCGGCAGACGTAGCATCACACAAGATCGCCTTCTTGTTTTTATAGCTCGCAATTAATTAGGCTTTAAATCAATCAATCAATCAGTCATTCAAGTTTATTTGTATAGCAACAAGGCAGTTCAAAGTGTTCACATCATGAAAACATAAAAACATCACAAACACATCATACAGTCACCAATTATGAAACCAGTAACGGACATTGCATTTTGTCAAGTGCCATCATTAAAATCGTCAATACACATCAAAATTAATGTTCCATTAATGACTATTAATTTTAGTCAGTATGTTTAGAATGTACATGTATCTTGTGTATTAACTTAAAACATCTGAAAGAGAAACAAAAGCTGTCCTTAGATTAAATAAATAAAAAGATAAATTAGGACTTTCTCTCTTTTTTTTTACAACACACTCTGAGTTGCTCTTCAGGTTCTGATGTGAGGCTGACTGCATAAGGAAACTACAAGCAGTGCGTCCAGCTACTTTTTACAGGTTTGTTTGATATATCTAGACAATTACTTTGGTTATAATTTGTTGTTACATAGTTATGTGTACTTTATGCTTCAAAAATCAGTTTCATGTCTTCTCCTCACCTTAAACCTTTAGTAATATGAAGTTTCAAGCTAGTTAATCATTGTTTAAACCCTCACATGGCTTTCTGTTGATCCATAGGTGAATGGTGTAAATAAGAACAACATGCTGCTTATAAACTTCAAAACCAACAATACATTGTTGTTTTTTTCCACAGAATAATATGTAATTTTTTATGAAAATCTTAATACTGGCCAAAAATAAACTGAATTGTATTTTCCATTTAAATTCATACCGGTACCATTAAATGCTCACTGCTGCAAATTAAAATAGAACAGAACGGAATAGAAACTTTATCATCTTAAATCGGATTTAGTAAAACATGACATAGTTCATTTACATTAGTCTTTTGCAAAATATGCAAAAGATAAAATATGCAAACTTTTTTCCATACATGGCAGAAGAATATTGAAAGCATTTACATTTCATATCAGACAAAAGACAATGTTCACCACAAACATTGCCTGCAGCTTACGACAGTGTGCAGTACTCAGTGTGTGCAATGGTAACCATGATCAACTGAAACTTTTCATAAGAGAAACACAAAAGCCTTCTGCTGTTCACATTTAGAAAGAAAAAATGACAGTTTGAAACCTGTTCTCAGAAAAATTTGTTTATGAGACTAATTGTTTTCACTGGAAGGACTTTAATTAAAATGTAATTAAAATTTTTAAGGGTTAGGTAGCCTCTACCTAGTGGTGGAGATAGACATTTTTTATGGAGGTGGTCAGGCTGGGTCTGCTGTCCTCTCAGGGGTCTGGCTAGTGTACTGGAGTTCAATTTTTGCAAATAATATCACCCAAACATCTTGCTCTTACTTGAGGTTTTTATAACTCCACGTAACATGCACAGATACCTTAATTTCACAATGACTCTCGACATTAGTTTTTCTCTTTCTTGGAATGTGACAACTCCATTCCAGACGATATTCCAGGCAGACACACCCTGCAGCTGAGAAACATGAGAAATGCCCTACGAAAGCAGCGATTGAAAAATCCATACAGGAAGGGATTTAAAGATGAGTTTATATATCCCAACCAGAGAAAAACATCCCAGACGACCCCTTCGGTGGTGTACTCAATGAACGGATCCACAATGTTGACAGTGAAGAAAGGCATCCAGAAGATAAGGAAAACTCCCATTATGATGCCTAAAGTTTTTGCAGCCTTTCCTTCCCTCTTCATCGTATTGCGGTGTCTTTTTTTCTTGCTCGAGTCTTTGCCCACTCCAGCAGCCATTTGGCTTTCCATGGCACTAATCTGCTTGGCCTGTCGCTTTGCAGCTTTGAAGATCTTCCAATATGCCACGAGCATAACAGCCATAGGCAAGTAAAAGGCTACCAAAGAGGCCATGACAGCATAAACGCGGCTGACCAAGAACACACACACGTCTGAAGGAATAAAGATGTCAACATCAGCAACGTGAAGATCTAGCATTATGGGGCCAAACGAGATGAGCATAGGAACAGTCCAACAAATGGCAATGAGGAGAGCTACATGACTGTTGGACATCTTTAGGGAGTAAACCAGGGGATTGCAGACTGCATAATACCGATCAAAGGCAATGCAACTGAGATGGAATATGGAGGCAGTACACAGCATGACATCTAGGCTGGAGTGAAGCCTACAAAAAAGAGGACCAAAGTACCAACATCCCTCCACAGTCCGAATCATGCTAAAAGGCATCACCAGCAGCCCAACAAGGCAGTCAGCCACTGCAAGGGACAAAACAAAAGAATTTGTTGGCGACTGTAGCTGTTTAAAGTAGGAAATAGACAAGACAACCAAGAAGTTGCCCACGACAGTGCAGCCTGTGCCAACCGAGAGGAAGGCATACAGGGAAATCCGTGAGATCTGGCTCCTCAGTGTGGCGCATGACGGTAGCTCAATAGGAAGAGAAGCGTTATCATTTCCAGGCCATGCCAGGCTGCTGTTCTCCATGTTCTGCTCAAACCTGTCAAAACACACATTCACATGTGAATTCCTAAACACCTGGAAAAATACTTTCAAATAATTTTTTATTTTACATTAGCCAAAATATGGGCCTTGGCCTCATATTGAGATAAACTCCATAAAGCATCTGTGTAGTATTGTGAAGAGGAAGATGAGAAAAAAACAGAACCAACAAAGCAAATGAGCTGAAGGCTAATATTACAGCAACCTGGGCTTCCTTAACACCTCCGCAGAGCCATATAATGATCGCCTCCATGTAACGCTCCACTGATGCAGTAATACTTGCAAAAAGACCTCTGGCCAAGTATTCGGTGCAAATGTTCTACAGTACAAAGACGTACTAATCAGTAGGCTGGCATTTTTGTGTTAAACTCCTTTTTATTGGTTTTATGTAATATTCCAGTATTTGGAAAAACTACATTTTGGTTTTTCAATTGGTGGAAAGAGCTTGGACTTTATCATTTACTGACATTGTGTATATGGGGTTGTCCTCTGACCCTCATCTCTATGTGAATACACAATTTTTTTCAGGTCTATGTGAACTTTAACTATTTTTCTTAATGCTGAATCCTACCAACAGTCACAGTTCAGTGCATGAACAGGATTGAAGTTCTCTTCTTAATGTGGCTATTTACAATTATTAAACAAAGCACCATTGTTTTTCTTCCCTTGCAAATTGCTTTGCAAAACATATAAGAGCCTAAGATAACTTAAAAAGGTAATATTTGACAAACCATTTTGTTATTTGCTTCTGGCAATTAAAAACATATCGAAATAGTTTACAAAATCTATTTTTATCTCTTGGCTACATTAGTGCCTGTTGTGGATTATTGTAGAAACAGCTCATGGATGATGCTGACAGAAACAAGAACAGTCCATACAAACATGTTTCAAACGTCAATTAAAACAGCTATCTGCCCCTTCTTAGCCAATGGTACTAAGAATAGCAATTGCAAGCTTATTTATATATATATATAGTTTGTATTAGGTTGTGATCTAAAGTAACTCACCTGAACAGAGGAGAGATGATGATCGTCTGCCCTCAGGTCTGTTCCATAGTAAAATGCTCTATCAGCCTTTGTTTCATCCAGATGACAGAGACGGGAGAGGTGGGAGGTGGGTTTTGATTAATGCATGCAACAATAACTACCATGACAGAATATACTCTGCCAACAACTCCCTTGCCAAATCAATTCAAATTATAACAGAAATGACAGCTGAGGGACTTAGAATTTTAAATGCTCTGATGAAACAGTCAGTTATTTGTTGTATGTTGAAAAAACAGTGTAGCATCCAAGCACAGAACTAAATTGGACAGTATTAGACTGTCAGGATCGGAAGTTTTCTGTTTA
>NW_015112902.1:153507-157346 GCF_001443285.1 Poecilia latipinna
CCCCCTTCAAATAAAGTGTTACCGAAATGCCTTGCTATTAAAATGTGCTATACAAATAAAATTTGATTTGATATTGTTTTTCGAGCAAGTTAATTGTGGTTTTTAGAGATAATTGTGGAATTTTGTGTTTTGTGAGTGGCTTTGCCACTTCCAAATTATTTAGTTACTCTTATGCTGGTGTATGAAGCTGGTTCTGCATTTAAAAGGGCAAAGAAAACACTTGTGATTCTATAGACTGAGTCGAATAGCTCAATGTAAATAAAAGCTGGAGTTTAGAAGTTTATGCACAAGTTCTGCAGCTTGGTTCAACTGGTGTGATTGTGTACTTCATGCATGTTTTAATTGGTTCTTCAAATCACATCAACATTTGCATGATTTAAGACACATAGATCCCTAAAAACAGAGTAGCAATCTGACCTGCTGTTTGACCCCACAATTATGACTATATTGGATAAACTCACCATAGGGCCTTATGGCAATATCTGAAAACAATTCTGAGGTTTTTTTTTTCATAGGTGCAAATATTTACACACTACAAAACAGCTCTTGCCATCCTCTTCATGTGCGCCAGGGTTCAATGGACCTAAAACAATCCTGTTGAGCTCCTGGGCCTCAGCCAGCGACAACCGCTTTTCAAGTGTGGCAAATATATTCTAATTAAACACAGGGGAAATTTTAATCAGGGCTTGAATAAAAGTCTCAATAGCCATTTTTTTGTATTAACAAACCGGTCATTCATACGAGTAGAACAAGTGTGCTCTACAGGCAAGGCAGCATGGTGCACATGTGTTCTTGAAATGAGGTCGTGTTGATTCTAGTGCATTGTTGAATTCAATAGAAGGCAAATAAGGTGACCTACCTCATATGATTACTCATGTCATTATAAATATCCCTCGGTGATGTTTGTAAAACTATAAATGTGTCCACAAAAAGCCATAGCAGACACAGAAGCTCATATTACTTCATTTGACCCCGTTTGTCAGTGTCCAACTCTATCCTATCTCAATGACAGGGGATAAACGGTTTTCCTGTAACGATAAGTTGTTTCTCGGCCATTAGCACGTTTAGCAGTGAGTGAATAAGGTTGATTGACAGCTCTAAGACCCTCCTCCTGGTTCTGATTGGTTGTTTTTGGTTTGCAGGGTGCTTTATTGTAGACGGCAATAGTAGCTCATGGATGAGGTGGAGGAGATTATCTGTCTCATAGCAAACTATCACAACATGGTGACAGTTTTAACAACTATGTAAAAAAACCATATTTTTTATTAAAGTTATATAATGCAGCTTGAAGAAAATGAAACTACATAGCATTTTTTGAAAAGCCTGGAATGCTTTATGTATATTTTGCATGTTGCCTGTGACTGTGGCAGATGGGGAGAGAGCTTTACTCTATTCGCATACAGTATACAGACTGCTGCATGTAAAATCCACTAGAAGTAAATATTGTGTATTGGACCATCAGTATTGGACCAAAAAAACAAGGAAGTAGCAAGCCTTTAAAATTGTTTGCTTTTGATGGGTCAGATAGATTCCATCTCTCTCCATCCCTTCTTATAAACAGAAACTTTCTGTAAGAAGGAAAGAAAGACACAAATACATCCAATTTCTGAGTTATTTTCATGGAGTAATAAAGTCATCTGACAGTTTTGATTGTGTCTTTTTTGTGTTGGTAGTCTGAATGATTAATAAAGGACCGTTTTCATGTGCAGTTACATTTCATCCTTACACAAACAGACATAAACATAAACAGTGAATAAATCGATTTTCAATCAGCTTATTGCACCAAAGAGTTAAGAATATCTAAACATATTTTCACTGAAACTCTTTAAATGTGTATATAGTTGATATTTTAAATTGACATTTGTGACTGTATACAGAATAGATCAGGGTGTATTTGCTTATTGCGAGGGAATGCAAAAAAAAAGAAGAAATAAAAAAAATAAATAAATAAATAAATAAAAAACATGTACCTTACGGGGGCTCTGTAGTATAGCACCAGTTTTTTGTAGATGGAAAATAAATAAGGCAACCAATAAAAATTGGTTTGAATAAAACCAATTTATTTAATCAAGATAATATGCAGTTATAAGGATGGCCAGAATTTAATAAAGTTTAAAGCACATACCATTAAACTCCAAACCAAAAACATCCTTCATATTGTAGCATTTTCTTTCTAGGGTTTCAAAGTTTTTTAAGTAGCATCTAAAGTCAATGTATTTTTAATGGAGAAATATCAAATGGAAGTGAAAAATATATTTTTGAGTGAATATTAATTTCTCAGATTTCCATTAGATTTCAACTAAGTGATTGTTGTTTCCTCAGATAAATGTGCTTCCTGGCTCTCATGCTTAGCCTTTGCTCCAAATGAATTGTGCTTAAAAGTCAAACAATAATGACAAGGGGCAATATAAAGTATAAGGGCTTTAAATCATTTTTAACTATTCTTACAGATGTTATATATAACCTGAAAAAACCTGTGCAAAAATATCCATTATGTTTGGCACAAGGCAGCCCTCTGCTGGTATCTCCAACCTACAACATACTGGCATGGTGACGAGAAATCCAGCTTTTTTGCTCATGAATACTGAAACTCTTTAGACAGAGCAAAACACATTGTGCACAATTATGCAATTTCAATCAATCATGACCACTGTTTCAATGAATCAATGAATCCATCATCCACTGTCAATATTTACTTGTCCTTTTGTTGTTTCTTGTTTCCTGAGTAACATTGTAAAGGTAGCTCAGTTCACTTCAACTTAACTCCTCTGGCTTTTTTTGGTTTGTTTTGCTTTTAAAGTAATTCCTTTCAGAGTGGGATTTCAGTCTGTAGTGGTACAGGGCTCGTTACATTGCTGATAATAGTAAAGGGAACTCTGCTGAAAGCATCTTAAAGCCTTTTGCTTATGGTCTTTGGTTGATTTGCTTATTTTGAATCAAAACATGCATCTTTGGAGCACAGCACTCATCACCTACCTGATCTGCAAGGTAGTTGGTCACTGCAGTTGTGTTTATACTTGAGTAAAACAGTTTTGCCAAACAAATGGAGAAAATTAAAATATCTAAGCATTTTATCAAGGGATGGATTCATTTGGGAATTTCACAATTCTCCCTTAGAGCCCTGCTTATCTCCACAGATAACTCAAATTTAATTCAAATCGTCTCAATCAAAAACTTACAATGCCATTACATCATCATCTGCACTTGTTCAAGAGCAACCTTAATGAATATGAAGTACTTAATATGAAGTACAACAAATTATATAAAAAATTCTGATTAATCTGGCATGTAAAAACTATAAATTATATTGATAATCCAACACGATCTAAAGCAGAAAATATTTTCAACATCACTGCGTCAAAAAAAGCAATATCTTTTTATTAGTATGTAATATTCTGTTTTCAACTCCGTAGCAAATTTGAGCAAAAGTTTAAACTTCAAAATAGTTAAATTCTTATAAGTCTGTAAAGAAGCTTTGTGTACAGTACTCAGTTTAAATCTCAATGTAAATCTAAAACAAAGTAAAATAAAAATAATGCCAACATATAGGTCTTTAAAGGTAACGTTTTATTACATTTTTGATAATATTCAACAGGAATCATTAAGAGTTACTTATTTATTTCTTACCACAGATAATTGTCAGGACATTACAGTCTACTATCAAATAATTTATACAATATAGTAATTTAAATTACATAATCTTCATAATAAGCTCATTTTTTCAGCATCAGCACTATACAACATAGCACACTGACTACATTGAGTTTCTTCGGGGGCAATATGGATTTAAATAAGAAAAATGTATTTTGCTGAGTCATGAATTACATTTATCAAGACAT
>NW_015112902.1:162724-163716 GCF_001443285.1 Poecilia latipinna
ATGAAAAAATAAACTCTTACTTGTCACAACTACACTTGTTGCGTTCAGCGTGAAGTTCAAGCTGGCACTTTCATTCACCAGAGTCTCTGCAACAGTTTGTGTTTCTGGCACAGAGCTCGCATTTGCAAATATCACATCAGAGTCAACAATAATCGAACCTTGTCTGCAAAAAGGAAATTATTATTGTAGTTTTCATTTCTAACAAACATCACAAGCACACATTACCTGATATTCTGAATGTGTTAGTATAAAATTAAAATTTGGGCACCACTGTCCAATGGTTAGAGTCACACAACAGAAGAAACATGTTTAAAAAGTTTATGTCATCATATCATTTTGTTGGAGTTTTCTTTCATACCTCTTTAATAACAATTTCCTGACCAACATCAATATTTACCTGAAAGCTTTGATCAGAACTCGCAGGAAAAAACCCCCGAATCTCCGCCTAAAGATGTCATTCAGCTGAAGAATTGAAAAACAGTAAAACAAGTCAGGGGAGACAGTTGATATTCACAAAGAATGTTTTGTTAACAAGTCTAATTCTTTTATACATGCTGATTATTGTATATTGATGTAGTTTAATTCAATTGATATTTCAATTATGAGACTACAAAAAAATCAGTTATGCTTACTCGAGTAGTTAGTGTTGTTGATAAGCGGACAAACTCTGGAGAGTCCCTTATTGCCAGAGCCGGGGTAAAAGGTTCTACCAGTGTAAATGTCATCTCGAGCTTTGAATCTGCTGGCACTGGAGTTGTCGCTGGAGTAACTGGTTGTGTAGTTGATATTGAAAAGATTACATTATTATTATTATTATTGATGATGTTATTATAACCACCATCAACAAACACATTTTAAAACTTTAATACTGCAAATTTGCCTGTACGTTGTGGCCAAATATCTACAGTGCTTTTAATATGTATCTTCCAATTTAATACTTGCTTTGATCAATTAGAAAAGAATATCACCTGTTGTCAAAGTCGTTGGAGGTG
>NW_015112902.1:169990-175966 GCF_001443285.1 Poecilia latipinna
CAACGATAATCGAACCTTGTCTGCAAAAAGGAAATTATTATTGTAGTTTTCATTTCTAACAAACATCACAAGCACACATTACCTGATATTCTGAATGTGTTAGTATAAAATTAAAATTTGGGCACCACTGTCCAATGGTTAGAGTCACACAACAGAAGAAAAATGTTTGAAAAGTTTATGATCATCAAATAATTTTGTTGGAGTTCTTTTTCATACCTCTTTAATAACAATTTCCTGACCAATACTGATATTTACCTGAAAGCTTTGATCAGAACTCGCAGAAAAAACCTGAATCTCTGCCTAAAGATGTCATTCAGCTGAAGAATTGAAAAACAGTAAAAGAAGTAAGTCAGGGGAGACAGTTGATATTCACAAAGAATGTTTTGTTAACAAGTCTAATTCTTTTACACATGCTGATTATTGTATATTGATGTAGTTTAATTCAATTGATATTTGAATTATGAGACTACAAAAAAATCAGTTATGCTTACTCGAGTAGTTAGTGTTGTTGACAAGCTGACAAACGCTGGAGATCCAGGCATTTCCAGAGTCGAGTTAAAAGGTTCTTCCAGTGTAAATGTCATCTGGAGCTTTGAATCTGGTGGCACTGGAGTTGTTGCTGGAGTAGCTAGTTAGGTTGTTGATATTGAAAAGATTACATTATTATTACTATTATTATAATTATTATTATTGATATTGTTATTATAACCACCATAAACAAACACCTTTTAAAACTTTAACACTTCATAATTTCCCTGTAGGGTGTGGCCAAATATCTACAGTGCTTTTAATATGTATCTTCCAATTTAATACTTGCTTTGATCAATTAGAAAAGAATATCACCTGTTGTCAAAGTCGTTGGAGGTGGGGGATTGTGGGTTAATGATGATGTTGCATTGGTTGGAGGTTGGGTCATGCCGGTTACTGGTGATGTTGCATTGGTTGGAGGTTGGGTCACGCCGGTTACTGGTGATGTTGCATTGNAATGTTTAGTTAAGTCTAATTCTTTTACACATGCTGATCTTGTCATTGTATGTTGATGTAGTTTCATTCATTTGATATTTCAATTATGAGACTACCAAAAAAATCAGTTATGCTTACTTGACTAGTCAGTGTTGTTGACAAGCTGACAAACTCTGGAGATTCAGGGTTTCCCAGAGCCGGGGTAAAAGTTTCTTCTAGTGTAAATGTCATCTGGAGCTTTGAATCTGGTGGCACTGGAGTTGTTGCTGGAGTAGCTAGTTAGGTTGTTGATATTGAAAAGATTACATTATTATTACTATTATTATAATTATTATTATTGATATTGTTATTATAACCACCATAAACAAACACCTTTTAAAACTTTAACACTTCATAATTTCCCTGTAGGGTGTGGCCAAATATCTACAGTGCTTTTAATATTTATCTTCCAATTTAATACTTGCTTTTTTCAATTAGAAAAGATTACCTGTTGTCAAAGTTGCATTGGTTACTGGTGATGTTGCATTTGCTGGAGGTAAAGTCACATCGGAAACTGCTTGATTAGAAACCATAATCAAGAAGTGGTATTCTATTTAGTAAAGTCATACTAACTTCTGGTTACCTCATATTGTATTGCATTCATATTATCGCTAGGTAACGGGATGCAATATGATGATTGTGATGCTAATGTCATGGAGTCTGTCTGGTGAGCAATTAGCGGTGGTAAAGTTAGCTTAGTGAAAAGTACAATAAAATACCCAGCAAACTTTCTATTTGTTGAAAAGATATTTTTATCATCACACAAAACAATAAAAGTCTTTAAGACTTCAAATGTTGTAGGAAGTAATAAACCAAGCAAGCTAATTGTAGCTGGAGTAACTGGATGTGTTACTGATTGTGTTGACGTTCCTTTCGCTGATATTGAAACAGTCATATTTGTTATTATTATTATTATTATTAATAATTTATTTTTTAATTTTAATTTTTTTTAACCAAAAATAAACATATTTTTAAACAGGTTACTAAAGTTCCCACAAAAGCTTCTTAATTCATACTCTCTTTTCTCACAACAACACTTGATGCATTCATTGTGGAGGTAAAGATGGGGATATTACTTGCATTCACAAGAGCATCTTTTACAACTTGAGTGTCTGGCACAGAAGTAGCATTTGCAAATTTCAGCTCAGTATTAAGTTTAATAAAACCAGATCTGGGTTTTTAACATAAGCTGCAGATTGAAATGTACCATTCCTCCTTCAGACTGCTGTTCTCTGATCTTTCCATAACCTTCTATTCATAACATTTAGTTTTGCTTCATTTGAAGCCCAACTATAACCTGCTGGTGATCTTATAATGACTGTCAATGGGTGATTCTGATGGGTGAAGAAGTTGGTTGCTGGTGACATAGGACTGACTGAGGTTAAAGTTGCACTGAGAGGAGGTGATGCTATGTAGGTTGCTGTAGATTTTGGTCTGATGTTGCATTGGTTGGACTCAACAGGTGAATTGAGTGGAAGTGAGGTTGAGTTATGTTCATTATTACGGAGCTTCTTAGTGAATGTTTAAGAGAAAAGGTTATATTATTGTTTGTTCAAAAGAATGATCTGAAACACTTAAAAAATACTATAAATATCCAGACATTGTATTCTTTGGTCATTTTAAGAAATAATTATGGTCATTTCAAAACAAAGTAAAATAATTGTTTTGAAATGTTCTATGGAAATACCTTTTGCAGAAGTCATGCTCGCTCACTGCGGGTGGTCACTATTGTAGTTTTTATTGTGCATGTTGTCGGATGTCTATTTTTATAACCATGGATCAAGATGAGGTTTTTTATGGTTGAAACTTCTTGAAACTGTGTGTTAAGAGCAGTTATGATCTTGCCTTGAGTGTCACGTGGAATTGTGATCGGCACTTTTAGAAATTTGTTGAGGTTGGTGTGTGTTCAAACCTTGTCTAAACTTGTCTGTCTTTAATGGCGGGTGTCACTGGTTTGTCTGGGCAGCAAACAGACTTGTTTCAGTTTCAAGTTGAGTGGAAGGAAAAAGTGTGCTTTGAGCCTGGTTGTGCCTGTGAAATGGTGGAGGAGTTAGTCCACATTTTGTTTGAATGATCTGGGTTTGTTATGCGTGTGGCTCTCTGTGTTTTGTTGGTCATGTGATGAGGAGAATCCTGGGAAAAATTTGTGAAGCAATGATGTGACTATTTGGTGCTGCGGAGATGTCGGCTCATTTTTGGTTGATGGCCTTTTGGTGTTGCTGGCTGTGAGACAGCAGTAACTTTGAGTATGGTGCTGAACCATGCTAAGGGTGATCGTGTTGTGGGTGTCGCTCTCCATAATTTGTTGGTCACTTGCTCGGTTACCTGACTTGTGGAGCAACGTTTTGTGGTAGTGGACCACTTGTTGCTGTGACCTTTTGTGTTGGGTAAAATCAGTTCAGATCTGGTTGGATTACTGGTTATTGCTTTTGTGAGTGGTAACTGGGTGAATCCATTTTGATTTGGCTGTGAACTGTGGTTGGTCACTTGTGTGTCAGGTCTGTGTTTGTAAGTGGGTTCTTTCTTCTTAAGGTGCCTTGAACGTGTTGACGCATTAAGGACATGTCCTGTTTTAGCTGCCTACCATTTTTTTTTTGCCAGTCTAAACAGTGACCGGACATGATGGGCACAAAAACTTATGGCTGTGGGACACAAAGGCTGATGTGACGGCGGCCTCCTGAACACTAAGATCTTCGGTAATGTATTACCAGCCCCATCATTTTAAATTTGTTTATTTTTTGAATTTTTAAAGGTTCCCCTTTGGGGCCCTTTTCTTAAGGGTGGGGGTGTTACGGCTCTAGGCCTTGTAAGCTGGGCTGCAGGTGTCTTGTTTGTCTTTGTGCTCCTCCCCTTTACAGGTGCTGCTGATTTGCTAATTTGGAGCATATAGTACTTGAACCTGGCTGTCTCTGTCTTCTGTGTCGCCTTCAGTGTCCACTCTGCCGATTGACACTTGTGGTGTTTGTTGCCAGGCCTCAGCTCCCCTCCTTTTTGCACATTTGAGTTTGTCTTTGTTTTTGCACTTCAACACTTCCATATGCACTCATACAACACATCCAAGCATTTTCATTACACCACTGATACTGATATCCACAATCCATTGTTGTTTTTGTTAATAAATATTAATTTGAATGCACTTTAACCCCTGCATGGTCTGCCGTTGTTGTTATGACCTTGAGCCAGTCGTAACAGGTTATTTTCATTATATTTCCCTGGCATTGTTAGAAATTGTTGTTATTCTGATAGCATACACTGTGAAATCACAACAATAAACTTCAAAATTTGAATAATGCAGTGAATCTGAATGTGTTACCTGTATTATTTTCTGTTGCTGTTCCTATTAGACCTGTAAAAAACACTGTGATCAATGGGTAGCTCAGCCACAAATGCATATACAAATATGAACTTTAACATTTCCATTACCGGCTAACAGGAGAAGGAATACGTGAGGTGCCATCCTCTAAGTGTCAGCTTTCTGTGAAATATACATTCAGAATAGAGCCATTTTAATATGTTTTGCAGAGCATTGTAAATCTACTGTTAACATGTGGTTTCTGCTTTTCTCAGAAAAAAACAACAAAAAACAAAAAAAAACATATTACAGCTTACAAATCTTTATTGTTATCTAAGTATCATGACTTAAAGTCACACTTAACAAATTAAAGCGGCTCATAAATTAATTCATTCTAAGTATCTGGGACTTGAAACAACTGTATATTTCACTGCTTTCTGGCCCCTGCACTTTCACCCAAAATAGCCCTTTAATGTACTCAGAAAAAACAATAATCTTTTTTTAGTTTTCAGAATATTCATAATTGCATGTTTATAAATATTTGTAGAATAAGATAAGTTGCTTGATAATGACCTTCTCCTATTCCAGAGATGTCCTCTTATTGTAAGAGATTTAATGGTTAAATTACCATACATTTGCCAAAATACAGCGATGAAGCAAAACTCCTAAATGGTTTGAAATTATCCAAAGTTAGACCACAATTGCTTTTAATTTCTACAAAAATTTTATATAGTGAGTATCCACACACTGCAAAACCAATAAATTAAATATGTACATATTAATATTAATTATAACACATTATGATATTTTTTCGTATACGTAATTTGCCTCTTCTGTCAGTTTTTTTGTCATCATTTACTGAATTCTCATTTAAAGTACCAGGAAACAAAAAGCAAACGTGCATTTAGCAAAATGCATAATAGTAGAAAACATACATCAGAATACTTACAATTAGGAAATTAAATTCATTTCAACATAGTTGCAAAGTAAACCAACAAGTCTAACTAAGCTTCATTCAGAAAATGTATGATTTGAAAAATATGGAAAGGGCTCTCTTTTCTTCCCACAAGTTATTGACTTCTCATCTCTGAAAGTTTAAATTTTAGGTTTGAAACAAGAAATATAAATAAGATAAATAAGTAATATTTTCCCCTTACCTCAGTATAGTCCAACTATCCCGCAAGTTCCTTACAGTCACCAGAGTTTGGAAAGAGAAGGCAACAAACACCTTTATGCCTCAAGCCAGAAGATGGAAATGAGGAGTTATCAGTGACAGTGGCTTTTTAAAGGAGGCAACACATTCTTTCTTTTTCTAACCTAACTAGCTGAACTTGTTTCATCTCTCACTGCATGAAAAGTGGGATTTTCGACAGCTATTGACACTTAGTTCTTCCGTGCGCATCGAGATTGAGGGCTATCGGCAAGAGGTTTTTGTCAGAGTGGAAAATTGTAGAGCACTGCCAAGAATGGTCAAAAACGCTGTGTGTCCATGTTCCCCTGTCACCCCTTGCCCTTGGGACTAGGAGACGTTTTTGTATTTAAATGAAGTTGCTGAGAGCCATGCAAATGCAAATCAACTGTTCAGCACCAGCCTTTTGACTCTCATTCCTGTTGTAGCTAACCCATTTTACCTTCTGTTCACCTGTTTACTAGACCCAGGACCTGGCCAAAACCCCTCAGTG
>NW_015112902.1:177893-186905 GCF_001443285.1 Poecilia latipinna
AAGATGGCCGCCCTAAATCTCGTCAGCGACAATAGGCGAGAGCGGTCCATGAGGCGTCTATCCTTATATTATGTCTATGATATACCCCATTGTTTCAATGTAGCGGCCGAAGCCTTTTCCTCAGAGATGCAGCGGAAAACTTTCTCATTCCTCGGTGACCGATCTATCTCATTCTGTACTGTTCATCAGCGAGTAAGCGGAGGGAAAAAAATTAACTCATCATGGGACCAGGTAACAGCAGAATATTGAGAGGAATTCATCGCACATTAAAAATAGTAATAAAAATATTAAAGAGAGCACTCTTTACAAAATACAGTAAAAACAGTTTAGTGAGAGCCACTATCACGTGTAAGAGAGTTTTGAAGTTTTGGCCCTTGGGGCCTCTCATAGAAAATGGTAGAGCACTGCCAAGAATGGTCAAAAACGCTGTGTGTCCGTGTTCCCCTATCACCCCCCACCCGTTGGGCCTAGGAGAGGTTTTCGTATTTAAATGAAGTTGCTGAGAGCCATGCAAATGCAAATCAACTGTTGAGCACCGGCCTTTTGACTCTCTTTCCTGTTGTAGCTAACCCATTTTACCTTCTGTTCACCTGTTTACTAGACCCAGGACCTGGCCAAAACCCCTCAGTGTTATTAATTGAGAAATAATGAGATTTAAGTATAAAACAGGCATTAATGCTGAAAATGTTCTAATGTTACAAAGTCACACAAATGGAACAAATTTAGTGTGACATTCACCATCCAGCACTGAACACACTTAGCTCAACTTAGGGATGTAACCTTAACACTTAAGTGTGCATATTAAAGTACAATTTTCAGGGTAAATCTGATGATATATTGTCAACATTGCATGTCTGTCAAGCTCATCCAAGATTGTGTGATGGAATGCAGACCGCTGTACACATTTCCAAGAGAAGTGTTTCTGCCAGCGTGAAAACACTGAGCTTTACATAAAGCATCAGTTGTGTCATCATGACAAAGTTCCAGTCATTTGCACATGTAAAATTTTGGTCATTATAGTATCACAGGCAAATGTTCATGGGATACTAAGTTGATGTTGACTCTTCTGAAACTGTCTCCTAATCTGGACTTTGTGATTAAACATTCTCAGTATTTAACCACAAATACTGGAATACTGGCTCGAAAAAGCCTGTATTCCAACATGTACTCCTTCAAATGGGGATGTAAATACATGTTGGTGTTGCAGTGCAATGGGGCAAACAGTTTCACACATTTTGAGTCGTCTGTAAGTATTGTTCAGTTATAGAAGTATGCCATGAAGAAGTATGTTTGAAGAATGAATATTAAAACAATAGTCTATCTTATCCATTAAAATATATATTACATGTATGTTAGGAGCACTGAAAAACTTAGTTTTGGTTGAACTGATGATATAAAAGAAGAATATGCATGAATACATACAATAGACTTTTGTTAAACATGATCTTAGTTTGACATTCCTCCCATCTGAAGATACAGGAGATGGGAGGAAGTACATCTGTACAGGAGACAGCTCAAAGCAGAATTGAGTAAATAAACATTACACATTTAAAAACATTTTAGCAATTAATTATTATAAAAATAAAATTTACTGTCACGTAACTTTTGAAAAAATAACTTTTTAGAAAGCATAATGTTTGATCATGTTTGGACAAAAAAACATTGTCAGATAGTCCAGAAATGGACAAGCATTTATGTCTTATTTTGTGTGCAAACAGTAAAACAAAAATCAAATGAATAAAGAAAAAAAACTTCTGTGCCTCATTTATGTTCCTCATATATGAACATGTTGCATATAAGCAATATCAAATGAATATATTTTAATACAGCATTTATTTTATATATATCTATTTTAAAATACAGCATTAAAAATATTAATGATTGGGGCGGGGTTTATTTACAAAGATATAAGTGCTATCCAATGGGCACACATCAACCAACCAATCGCATGTCAATGATGAACTGTGATGTCATTGTTTTTCATCCAATGACTGAGAATCCACGTGGGTCTGCTGAAGCGCCTTTGCATATGCTAGGCTATTCGTATGCTAAGTAGAGTCGTTAACGTCTCCTGCCAGCCCGCTCCCCCGCACCGCCACTCCCCCCTCCTGGGATTCCGCAATCGACAGATTTCGACTCCCGTGAGTCGTGAGACACTGAAAATGCAAACTGTCGATTGCTGTCGATATCTCTCGTTCACGAGCTGCGTTCGCGTCAGAATACAGCGTCAAAAATCCCACTTTTCGTCTTGTGTTAAGTAGTATAGACAAGTAGTATTTCAAAAGAGCAGATTAAATCTTATGTTTTTTTGAACAATAACAATATTTGTTGTTAATCTGTTGCTAATAGATGAGCGCATTTTCTGGTAATCAAGTGTCGCAAAGTAAACATCTGATTTTTACTTTTGCAAAAGTAAAAATCAGAAGGCAGTACATTAGCAGTAGTACAAACATTAGCAAGCAGTGCCTTTTCCCTAAAGTAAGCTTTTTAGCTATTTTAGCACACTGAATAGAATAAGTCAATGTACAACATGCTAGCCACTGGCAACATTTAAGCTAATGTTGAGACGCTTTACCAACGTCGAGAAAGTTACATGCTGTTAGACAAAAGGCCCATTGTAAAGAGTTACATTTTTGATTCTGTTAGACGCTAAGGCCCATTTCTCAGAAAACAGAAACTTATCAGGCCACAGAGACACGTGTGATTTCAGGGAGTGTCTTCAGTCCATATAATCAGGTAGCCTCCTCCTTTTCCTTAGACACTGCACAGACTTTTTTAGAAACTCTTCTCAAATGTAACAAAGTGTCTCCTTTCAGCGCTGAAAGTAAATAAAATAAGTAAAGTCTTTAGGATTTTGTTGGCTGATTTTATGCTCCATGTGTCAGTACATTTTAAGGATTTTCCATCCTTAACACTAACGTTAGCATTTTGGCTAATTTTAGCTTATACACAACATACTAAATGAGTAAGTCCATGCTACTCAGCATGCTCGTGATTCTTCACATGCTATTGAGTACATTTTAGCTTACTTTAGCATGTATGCTAATTTTTAGAATATGAACACTGGGTTCCAACAGACGGGCACACTTTAGGTGCGTTCACACTGCAGCCTGAAGTGACTCAATTCTGATTTTTTGGCAATTCTGATTTTTTTGCCGGGGCCGTTCACACTGTCAGTAAAAGCGACCTGTATGCGTTCTGCAGTGTGAACGGGCAAACGACCTGAAAGTGTCCCACATGCGCAGTAGAGGGCGCCATAGCGTCAGCGTTCTCAGTGTTCTGCCAACTGCCATAAAAAGAAGAAGTCCTCAGTGTTTGCGAAGTAAACATGGAGGCTAACGGTGGAGCTTAGCTTACATATTTGAAGTTGTTGTCCGGCCAGAGCAACATATTAACAACTTAATCCTCATATAATCCGTCATGGTTGTTGTTTTTCTTTCTGCTTGCGCATATCAGGACGCAGAATAGTGAGATTTGTTGAGGATCAGTGACATTCAGTTTGGATGAATGCGGCCTGAACGTTAGGTCGCATTTGAATCGGATACGTGTCGGATATGGGTCACATTCGAAAAAGAATCTGATCTGTGCTGTTCACACTGCCATGAAAAGATCGGATACAGGTCGCATTACGTCAAAAAAATCGGAATTGAGTCACGTCAGGCTGCAGTGTGAACGCACCCTTGTTACGTGAATGAATTAAGGCTTTTTACCTCACATGTTTGTGTCTGTTTGTAACTTTTGCATTCTGTATTATATATAAGATTAATGTTGTCTCCNATGCCTGTAGCTCATAATGATTGTCTGTTCTGTATTAACAGCTGATGGAGGAAGGCAGAGAGTACTGGCAGCAGAGGAGGTGGCATTCTGGGAGGATGGCAGCTATGAGGGGGTGTCAGGATGGACTGTGGTGAGGTTGAGACCCCAATTTCCCCCAACCAGGAGCTCAGTGACGTCAGGCCTACTCTACAGGAGAGACGTCGGGTCTTCGCTACAGGAGAGACGTCGGGCCTACGCTACAGGAGAGACGTCGGGTCTACGCTACAGGAGAGACGTCGGGTCTACGCTACAGGAGAGACGTCGGGCCTACGCTACAGGAGAGACGTCGGGCCTACGCTACAGGAGAGACGTCGGGTCTACGCTACAGGAGAGATGTCGGGCCTGTCATCTCTCTGTGTGAACATTATGCTGTGTTCACACAGCATAATGTTTGATCATGTTTGGACAAAAAAACACTGCCAGATAGTCCAGAAATGGACAAGCGTTTATGTCTTATTTTGTGTGCAAACAGTAAAAAAAAAAAAAAAAAAATACAATGAAATAAAGAAAAAAAACTTATGTGCCTCATTTATGTTTATTTTTTTATATAGATTTTTAAAAATACAGCATTAAAAATATTAATGATTGGGGCAGGGTTTATTTATAAAGACCAATGGGCACACATCAACCAACCAATCACGTCAATGATGAACTGTGATGTCATTGTTTTTCATCCAATGACTGAGAATCCACGTGAGTCTGCTGAAGTGCCTTTGCATATGCTAGGCCAGTGGTCCCCAACGTTTTTATTACAGCGGCCGGGGAGGAAGGGGAGGGAAGATGTTATAACTTTCAGATAAGGCTTCTGCATGTTGGTGTTCCCGCTAAAGCCTGAATATGCCCTATTTGGGTTGTAAAATAATAAGTAAAATAAAATAATGCCAACATATAGGTCTTTAAAGGTAACGTTTTATTACATTTTTGATAATATTCAACAGGAATCATTAAGAGTTACTTATTTATTTCTTACCACAGATAATTGTCAGGACATTACAGTCTACTATCAAATAATTTATACAATATAGTAGTTTAAATTACATAATCTTCATAATAAGCTCATTTTTTCAGCATCAGCACTATACAACATAGCACACTGACTACATTGAGTTTCTTCGGGGGCAATATGGATTTAAATAAGAAAAATGTATTTTGCTGAGTCATGAATTACATTTATCAAGACATGTATCACCCATGATAATTTAGACATTTGCATTTTTACATAAAAGCTATTACTGAATAAAATCAAAGAAATCTATATTTAAAAAACAAAAAAAGATATATACGTTTATTTGTAAATTAAATAAGACATGCCAGTTTGCTTTCTCAATTTTTGACCCACAAGACACATCTTTTTACCACATGTGGTAAGTTTCACAGTGTGCATGTGTTATGTCAAACTTCAATGTTACTGCATGCCTGCTTGCATCAAATGACAATGCATGTGTTTCGAGTACTATGAGTTGATCAGCATCTGTGCCACAGCCACCATGATCAGCGAAAAGAAAGTCAAACTTCCCATCGTGGGTAGAGGAGGACCGCCCGATGCTGAAGATTTGAAAACATTGAAAACAGAATTAAATATATTAGTGAGAAAATTCTTTAGAATTGTATTACAAATTCCACATATGACTTGAAAGAATGCTTGTGTGTGAAATTGTGTTTAACTTTTTTATTGCTAATATTTTTGTTTAGCATCACACTTTGTAGTTTTAATGTTAACTCTTTGTTGTACTTCAACGTCTGCATCTCTTGTAACTTACCTAAAACCAGGCTGCCATTTATATAATTCAGTATGTTAGAATTAAGAAGCTCCTTTTCCAGCGCTGACAGAGCAATGTTTAAATTAGGAAGAACAGACGTGCTTCTGAACACTAGAGTCATGTTGGCAATCACAGATCCATTCCTTAAATAGAACAAACAAACAAAAAAAATCTAATTATAGCACCTGAAAAAGCAACCTAATGACAAAACATCAATAAAATATAGACAGCGACAGTAATATGGTCTTACCTGAAGGAATTGACGCGTGAGCGACTGAAACCAGTGAAGAGGCCAAGGCAAATTCTGTTGATCTGAAAGAAAATGAAAACATTAAGTTCGCACTGGCACCAAGTAGCACCGAGTAAATGTGCTACTTTTGTAGTAAAATTTGTTCCCATTATATTATAGCATTTACTTAAAAGACCTTTAAATATATCCTAATGTATTTAATTTTGACAGTCTTATTACACAAAGTGGTTATAATGTAAACTTAAATTACCTCCTTGACCACAGTTGAAGCCAATTGGAGAAATGCTGTTGAAGTGACGTCGGCTAATTCTGTTTGAAAAATCATGTCGAGACCAAATCTCATGAAGAGAAATCCCTCAGTGGCAGATGGAGGATTTGTGGGTGCTGCAGTCGTAGTCGTGGTTGGGGCTGTTGTAGTTACTGCTGGAGTTACTGGTTTAACAGTAGAAGTTGTAAAATTAGTAACAGTTATTCATTGACATGGCAAATTACAGCAACATAGATTAAGCCAAAGGGGATTACAAGCAAAAAACAAATGCAGGACTGAATCTAACACAACTAACAATAAACATACTTGCGGCAATTAAATTTTACAAATAAACAATTGGGATATTTCTCATTGTTGTTTCATTAAAAAAATAAAATAAAATGATAGGCACAAAATAGTTTTCGAAATATTGCATTATTATAATTATAATTACCACCAAAAACTAAACATCTCTTTAAACTTTAAAATTGCATACGATGCCTATAGGATCAAACCAAGTAACTGCAGTGCTTTTAATATTTACCTTTCAAGATAACACTCAAGAGAATTTTGCTTTTTCAATAAGAAAAAAAGATCACCTGTTGTCAAAGTTGCATTGGTTACTGGTGATGTTGCATTGGTTACTGGTGATGTTGCATTGGTTACTGGTGATGTTGCATTGGTTACTGGTGATGTTGCGTTGGTTGGAGGTTGGGTCACGCCGGTTACTGGTGATGTTGCATTTGCTGGAGGTAAAGTCACATGGGAAAATGCTTTATTAGAAACCATAATCAAACAAAGTTTCCCTCATATTATATTTTATTCATAATAGTGCGAAATAATGTGAAAGCAATATGATGCTTGTGATGCTGAAACCATGGGGTCTGTCTGGTGAACAATTAGTGATGATGAAGTTAGTTTAGTGAAAAGTACAATAAAAAACCTTGCAAATGTTCTATTTGTCGGAAAAATATTATTATTATTATTATTATTATTATTATTATTATTATTATCACGAGAAAAACATTTAAGAAATCTTTAAGACTTCAGAGCTTGTGGAAGGAATAAACCAAGCTTAGTCTCTCTGGTGCTTTTAATAATTATCTTATATTTCTTGAAACAAAAGGACTTTCTTTATTCAACTGGAAAACAGCATCAGCTGTTGGTAGAGTTGCATTGAGTGAATGTACAATATCACCTCGTCTCTCTTTTCTAGAGGAAGTTAAACTGTAGAAAAGGGCTGTGTCTTTTAGTTACCTGTTGAAATCACAGTTGGAGAAATGGTTGTTGCCGAGACTCCTGCAATAAAGACAAAGAACATCAGGGCTTTTGGAATAGTTTTTGGTATAAATTTAACACCAATTGTTCTTCATCTATTTTATGTAATAAACAACCACATGAAAAAATAAACTCTTACTTGTCACAACTACACTTGTTGCGTTCAGCGTGAAGTTCAAGCTGGCACTTTCGTTCACCAGAGTCTCTGCAACAGCTCGTGGTTCTGGCACAGAGCTCGCATTTGCAAATATCACATCAGAGTCAACAATAATCGAACCTTGTCTGCAAAAAGGAAATTATTATTGTAGTTTTCATTTCTAACAAACATCACAAGAACACATTACCTGATATTCTGAATGTGTTATTATAAAATTAAAATTTGGGCACCACTGTCCAATGGTTAGAGTCACACAACAGAAGAAAAATGTTTAAAAAGTTTATGTCATCATATCATTTTGTTGGAGTTTTCTTTCATACCTCTTTAATAACAATTTCCTGACTAACATCAATATTTACCTGAAAGCTCTGATCAGAACTCGCAGGAATAAAAACCCGAATCTCCGCCTATATATGCCATTCAGCTGAAGAATTGAAAAACAGTAAAACAAGTCAGGGGAGACAGTTGATATTCACAAAGAATGTTTTGTTAACAAGTCTAATTCTTTTACACATGCTGATTATTGTATATTGATGTAGTTTAATTCAATTGATATTTGAATTATGAGACTACAAAAAAATCAGTTATGCTTACTCGAGTAGTTAGTGTTGTTGACAAGCTGACAAACGCTGGAGATCCAGGTGTTTCCAGAGTCGAGTTAAAAGGTTCTTCCAGTGTAAATGTCATCTCGAGCTTTGAATCTGCTGGCACTGGAGTTGTTGCTGGAGTAACTGGTTGTGTAGTTGATATTGAAAAGATTACATTATTATTATTATAATTTTATTGATGTTATTATAACCACCATAAACAAACACCTTTTAAAACTTTAACACTTCAAATTTGCCTGTACGTTGTGGCCAAATATCTACAGTGCTTTTAATATTTATCTTCCAATTTAATACTTGCTTTGTTCAATTAGAAAAGATCACCTGTTGTCAAAGTTGCATTGGTTACTGGTGATGTTGCATTGGTTACTGGTGATGTTGCGTTGGTTGGAGGTTGGGTCACGCCGGTTACTGGTGATGTTGCATTTGCTGGAGGTAAAGTCACATGGGAAAATGCTTTATTAGAAACCATAATCAAACGCAGTTTCCCTCATATTATATTTTATTCATAACAGTGCGAAATAATGTGAATGCAATATGGTGCTTGTGATGCTGAAACCATGGGGTCTGTCTGGTGAGCAATTAGTGATGATGAAGTTAGTTTAGTGAAATGTACAATAAAAAAACCTTGCAAATGCTCTATTTGTCAGAAAGATGTTATTATTATTATTATTATTATTATTATTATTATTATTATTATTATTATTATTATCACAAGAAAAACATTTAAGAAATCTTTTAGTCTTCAGAGCTTGTGGAAGGAATAAACCAAGCTAAGTCTCTCTGGTGCTTTTAATAATTATCTTATACTTCATGACACAAAAGGACTTTCTTTATTCAACTGGAAAACAGCATCAACTGTTGGAAGAGTTGCATTGAGTGAATGTACAATATCACCT
>NW_015112902.1:189607-200880 GCF_001443285.1 Poecilia latipinna
GTCAAAGTCGTTGGAGGTGAGGGATCGTGGGTTACTGGTGATGTTGCATTGGTTGGAGGTTGGGTCGCGTCGGTTACTGGTGTGGTTGCATTGGTTGGAGGTTGGGTCGCGTCGGTTACTGGTGTGGTTGCATTTGCTGTAGATGAAGTCACATAGGAAACTGCTTAATTAAAAATCATGATCAAGCAAAGTTTCCCTCATATTATATTGCAGTCATAATGGTTGCAAAGTAATGTGAATGCAATATGGTGCTTGTGATGCTGATGTCATGGAGTCTGTCTGGTGAGCAATTAGTGGCGATGAAGTTAGTTTAGTGAAAAGTACAGTGAAATACCTCGCAAATTTTCTATTTGTTGGAAAGATATTATTATTATTATTATTATTATTATAAGAATAACTTAAGAAATCTTTAAGACTTCAAAGCTTGTGGAAGGAATAAACCAAGCTTAGCCTCTCTGGTGCTTTTAATAATTATCTTATACTTCATGACACAAAAGGACTTTCTTTTTTCAATTGGAAAACAGCATCAAGTGTTGGTAGAGTTGCATTGAGTGAATATACAAAAATCACCTCGTCTCTGTTTTCTAGAGGAAGTTAAACTATACAAAAAGGCTGTGTCTTTTAGTTACCTGTTGAAATCACAGTTGGAGAAATAGTTGTTGCCGAGACTTCTCGGCAACAACTATGTGAATGCAATGTGAATGCAATATGGTGCTAGGGATGTTGTTGTCATGGGGTCTGTCTGGTGAGCAATTAGTGGTGGTAAAGTTAGTTTAGTGAAAAATACAATAAAATACCTCGCAAATGTTCTATTTGTTGGATTGATATTATTGTTATTTTCACAAAAAACAATAAAAGTATTTAAGACTTCAAAGGTTCAGTATCAAGTTTAATAAAACCAGATCTGGGTTTTTAACATAAGCTGCAGATTGAAATGTACCATTCCACCTTCACACTTTCCATAACCTTCCATTCATAGAATTTAGTTTTGCTTCATTTGAAGCCAAACTATAACCTGCTGGTGATCTTATAATGACTGTCAATGGGTGATTCTGATGGGTGAGGTTAAAGTTGCATTGAGAGGAGGCGATGCTATGTAGGTTGCTGTAGATTTTGGTCTGATGGTGAAGGTGTATTGAATGTAAGTGAGGTTGAACTAACTGATAGTGAAGTTATATTTGGTGGTGAAGTATGTCATGGTGATGTCATGTTCATTATTACGGAGCTTGTTAATGAACGTTTATGAGTATATTATTGTTTGTTCAAAAGAATGATGTGAAACACTTAAAAAATACTATAAATTACCAGACATTACATTCATTGGTCATTTTAAGAAACAATTATGGTCTGGTAAAAAAAAACAAAAACAAAGCATAATAATTGTTTTCAAATGTTCTATGGAAATACCTGTTGCAGAAGTCATATTTGCTGTTGTTGGTGTTGTTGTAGCTGTAGTTGGGACTGGAGGTGGTTGAGTTGGTACTACAACTAAAAAGAAAAAAAAACACATCAGTGACTGCTATTATTTATTGGTAGTGCTGGAAATCTCCCACTTCTAAGCTTTTAGGTGGAGCTTATATATATAAGGCTTTATGTTAGTTATTATATCAAGCCTTTGGAATTATATGGACAAGTATTGTTAATGCTTGATGATTTGGTAAAATAGATAAATCAGATTACTGAGGTGAATACATTTGTTTGCTCTTTGAGTTTGGAAAACTCCTGGGATCCCTCAAAAGAACTCAGTATCCTCTGACCACAGCTAACTAATGACACAGAAACACAGACATGAAAAATTGATTCAGAGATAGAGAGGACCAAAGCATAAACCTGCCTCAACTAGACTATCCTGACCACCTAAATCCCTGTATCATACTCAAGCAGCAGCACCAAAACTGCAGTCATCAGCAGAGTGTTCAGAAACCCAGAGAAAAATCTCCAAGTACTACCATGTTAAAATAATCACAGAGAGCTGTGTAGAAAAAACATGTCTTGCTTTGATTGGAGGTGCTTTGCTTAGTTAAAGTGAAGAGTTAAAGATAGAGGAAATAAGGGCAGATCAGAGTCTTTCCCTACATGAAACAGAACACTTAAAGAAACACAAATTTAGCAGTTTCAACATTTTGAAAGTGGAAGCAAACTTTACCTTCTGCAGCAATAGTAGTTGCGTTGACAGTTAAGTTGAAACCTGGGCTGGCGCTTGCATTCCTTAAAGTTTCCACAACATCACTGGTATTTGGTAGTGCTGTCTCATTATTGAAAACCAGCTCAGAGTCAACTACAATTGATCCTTGTCTGCAACAGAAATAAAACATATTTCAAATAGTTTATATATATTTTGTAAACTATATCAGGCAGATATAAAGCAACAAGAGCCTTTGTCATGACTGAAATGACAAGGAACATTTTGCATGAAATCATAACTATGCTGCTTTTAAAAATCCAGTTGCTTGAAATGTCTTATTTATACCTGAATTCTTTGATGACAGTTCGGTTGAATATAGGCCCAAATCTGTTGGAATAGACTCCATCGAGCTGTTAAAAATTTTAGAAGAGAAAAAAAAACAGTAAATAGATATATATCATGATGTCATACATCATGGTGTTTTGCAAAAATGGCACACTGGGAATTATATAATGTTGCAATGTCTTGGAATGCTGGGCTTTTAAAGCTTAAAATATTGTAATGCCATGAAGAATATGACAATTATAAACGATAAGAACCAAACTTACCTCAACAGTCACTCTTTTCTCAAGGGTTTTGAACTCTGGTGATTCTTTATTTGTCAACGCCGGTTTGAATGTTTCCTGTACCTTAAACTGTAACCTCAGTATTGGCTTTGGTGGTGGGGCAGGTGTTGTAGTTGTAGTTGTAGTTGTAGCAAGAGTTGTCGTAGTTGTAGTTGTTGGTAATGTTGTTGGGGAAGTTGCGATGGTAGGTGCTGACGTTTCGCTTACAGGTGACACAGTGGATGGTGAAGTTGCACTGAATGAAGGTGAGGTGATGTTGGCAGCTGGTGATGTTGAAATGACTGGAACAGAAGTTGCATTGAGAGGAGTAGGGGTTGTGTCAACTTCTGGTGCTGTTGGAAAGACCAGTACAGAAGTTGTATTGACTGTTGGTGAGATTGTATTAATATAAATATTCTATATAGGAACATTTTCTAAATCGAGCAAAAAGAGTTTAGTATTATAAATAATCACTATGTAACTTGATAATTTCTCTCATTAAACATTCAAAGCATTAATGGTTCAAAAGATTATTTGTAATTGCACTGAGCTCTCAGAGTTAGGGAAATTGCTAGTGAATTTATTTTCGCAGCATAAACATCATATTGAGATTATATTAGGTGGTTCAGATATATTTCATGATAAACAGGCACTGACCCAAGTAGAACTTCAAACACATGGTTAAGGAGCATCACGTTCAATCAAACTTTAAATAACTACCTGGTAGTGATGTGGAAATGGGTGTTGAGGTTATGTTGACTGTTGTTGAGCTCCTGGTGATTGTTGGTGAGGTTCCATTGAATTGAGTTGAGGTGATGTCAACTGTAGGCGATGTTGCACTGACTGATACAGAAGTTGCAGTGACTGTAGGTGAGGTGATGTTGGCTGCTGGTGATGTTGCATTGACTGATACAGAAGTTGCAGTGACTGTAGGTGAGGTGATGTTGGCTGCTGGTGATGTTGCACTGACTGATACAGAAGTTGCAGTGACTGAAGGTGAGGTGATGTTGGCTGCTGGTGATGTTGCACTGACTGATACAGAAGTTGCAGTGACTGGCGGTGAGGTGACGTTGGCTGCTGGTGATGTTGCACTGACTGACACAGAAGTTTCAGTGACTGGAGGTGAGGTGATGTTGGCTGCTTGTGATGTTGCACTGACTGGCACAGAAGTTGTAGTGAGTGGAGGTGAGGTGATGTTGGCTGCTTGTGATGTTGCACTGACTGGCACAGAAGTTGTGTCTGGTGTTGGTGAGGCTGCATTAAGTTGTGATGAAGTCATGTTGAATATTAGGGAGGTTATTTGTGAATGTTCATGAGGTAAGAATATATAACATTTAGCTTAATATAATTACATAAAACAGTTTTCAAAATATCACCGCTGTCCATACATTGCATTCATTGTTCATTTTAAAAGATAATTAAATAACCACGGTTTGTTAAAATAATGAAAGCACAATATTCCTTTTCAAATAATAGAAAATACCTGTTATGGATGTCATGCTCACTGATGTCGTAGGCGTAGTTGGGATGGTAGTTGTTGGTAATGGAGTTGTTGGAATTTCAACTAAAAGAAGAAAAAATAAATCTGTGACTCTGCTTTTGGTTATTGTCTGTTCTTGAATTAGTTCTTGAATTTGTTCTGAACTTTGTTCTCACACTTGGTTTTCTTGGAGTAAGACTGGGCTGTGAATGTGACAAGTTTTAAACGAGCAATATTTCTGGCACTTTTTTATTGTGAAAAATCAAATTCTTTACCCAATAAACTTTGCAGTGAATTGAACAAGCTTTATTATTAATGCCTGATGTTTTACTTTAACAAATTGATACAATTGCTAAGGTGAGAATGTTTATTTGCTCTTTATGTTTGGAAGACTTCCTGATACTAGGTATGCTAGGTGTCCTCTACCACTGCTAACTAATAATTGTGCCAACACAAACAAGGATAATTTACAAAGAAATATTAAAATGTATCCAAAGTGACTCTTCCAGGTCTAAGAGGCTAATATTCAAAAAACCAAGGGGTTGATTTTGGATTGCAGGTTAGGTAGTACATAAACTCCAACCTCAGACATCAGAGAGGACTAGCAGATTTAAAACAAGAGTGAGGAAGTCTGAATCAAAAAATCCTAACCACGTTATAAAGCTACTCTGGAGTAGCCTGAGCACTTAAATCACTCTGTAGTGCTCATGCAGCACCACGAAAACTGAAAGTACCTGTAGAGTGAACAGAAACCTAGAGAAAATTATCTGAGTAGTAGTACTATGTTTACACAATCACAGAAAGCAGTGTAGAAAAAAATATCTTGCTTTGAGTGCAAGTGTTTTACTTAATTAAAGTGAGATACATCTGAGCAGAGTTAGATGCAGAAAAATGGAAGGTTTGAGTCTCTTTCTGGAAGAGTCTTGGCAACCCTGCATACACTACATGAAACAAAAGCATTTAACATATAAAAATAGATCTAGCAGTTTCCGTCATACGGGTAATTTACGCTAGTCAACATTTTTAAGTGGAAGTAAATAAACCTTACCATCTGCAGAAATAGAAGACGTGTTGACAGCAAGGCCGAAACCTGGGGTAGAGCTCGCATTCTTTAAAGACTCAGCAATGACATTGGCTTCTGGTATTTCTGTGATGTTATTGAATATCAGCTCAGAGTCGACGACAATTGATCCTCGTCTGCAACACAAATAATAGAAATTTTATATATATATTTTTTGTTTGTTTTTGTTTTCTGCATTTCATAATGCAGAAAACAAAGGAATAGTTTTCTGCATTACAAAACAAGTGTACTGCTTTTGAAAAATAAAGGGATGGAAATGTCTTGTTTATACCTGAATCCGATGATCTCAGTTCGATTGAAAATAGATCCAAATTTATCGGAATAGACTTCATTGAGCTGTTAAGAGTTTTAGAAGAAAAAACACCAGAAATGTGTTTCATTATATAAATGTATCATTATATAAATATAACAACACTAGCCATTTTACTTTTTCCTCATATGCATTTTTATTGTAATCTAAAAAAAAGTTTAGAAATGTTTTTGTTAGACACATTTTCTCAATAAACAAAAGTTTTAGATAAAAATATACATCATAGATTGTGTAAGCATGTTTATTTCAAGCATCAGTCTAAAAGTATGTTAATTTCAAATATTTATGTTGTTTTTCAAACATAGTACACTGGTATTTATCTAATATTGCAATTTTTTGGATGCTTGTCTTTAAAAATTTACAACAGTATAATACTTTAAAGAATATAACTTTGAACAATAAACAAACTTACTGCTGAAGTCACATTTTTCGCAAGATCTTTGAACTCTGTTGAGTTTTTGTCTTCCAACTCCTGTTTGAATTCTTGCTGCACCTTAAATTCTAATTTAACTTTTGGCCTAGGTGGTGGTGCAGGTGTTGTGGTTGTAGTTGTAGCAGGAGTTGTAGTAGCTGTAGTAGTTGTTGGTTTAGTTGATGGCGTTGTAGGTGGCGAAGTTGCGGTGGGAAGTACTGAGGTTTGGCTGACAGGTGACAGAGTAGATGGTGTCGTTGTACCTGTTTGCTGTGAAGTTGCTAAACAGAACAAAAACATTTAAAAATTATTACTTAAAACTATGTATTTTTTCCAATACATAAATATTCAACACATCAATGATTCAAAACACTATTTGTAATTGCTGTGATTGGTGGTAGAATAAATTTTAGTAATTTAAACATCATATTGAAATTGTGTTAAGTAGTTCAGATGCAAAGTTTTATGATGCATATGCACCGACTAGTAGAAATTCAAACACTAAGTTCAGGTTCATCATGTCTAATCAAACTCTAAGTGAAACTCACAAGTGGTATTGTGTGCTACTTTACTAACAGCTAGTAAACTCATTGTAACTGTTGGGGACATCTTTTTGGTGAATGTTTATTGTGCTGTGTTCAGATAGTCCCTGAGAGTTTATTCATAGGATGTAATTTCTAAGCATAAGAGAAAAATTATACAATCTACTTCAGAATGTGAAATCAAGACATTGAAGACTCATACAATCACAAACATTCATTCAAGATATCATTGCCATTAAATTTTGATTGTGCTGGTGTGATGGCAAGAATTGGCATGATTGCTGTTGTTTTGGAGCAATGTGAACGATAAAAATTTATGTTTTGCAATTTGAGAGATAGCAGGTACACATAAGTTTGTCATACTTCTCTTCTTAAATCCAACATATAAATCAGTTATTAACAGAAAATTACCTGGTAGTGATGTGGGTAGTGTTGTATTTACTGTTGTTGAACTCATGGTAACTGTTGGTGAAGATGTACTGAATGGAGATGTTGGACTTGCTGGTTCAGAAGTTGCAGTGACTGGAGGTGAGGTGGTGTTGGCTGCTGGTGATGTTGGACTTGCTGGTTCAGAAGTTGCAGTGACTGGAGGTGAGGTGATGTTGGCTGCTGGTGATGTTGCACTGACTGGCACAGAAGTTGCAGTGAGTGTAGGTGAGGTGACGTTGGCTGCTGGTGATGTTCCACTGACTGCCACAGATGTTTCAGTGACTGGAGGTGAGGTGACGTTGGCTGCTGGTGATGCTGGACGAGATTGTCTTGACTTGTTATCACACGTTACAAACAAATCAGTTCACTACAAAAAATCTAACCAACCAGCTAAACTAAAAAAGCAATCCCTAAAATTAGGATAACTTGAAAAGTTATTGGAACAGTCAGTGAGAACTTGATGAAAGTAAATATTTGATTAGCTGGCATGGTGGTGATTGATGGTGTAGTTGTTATGTTCATGACTGCCTCTGAAGTTACATTACCTAAAAGAACAATATTCATGGAAATAATATTTGTTTAAATATGGCTTATGTAGTGACATATACAGATCGTTATTTATTTATTTATTTATTTCAAATTTCAGGAGTATATTGCAAAAGCATCATGTCTTAAATAATTTTGGGAGTTAAACACAGAACAAGTTAGCATAAACTAATAGAAATTATTTTTAGGATCAATATCCTTCTAACATACGCATTTTTTGTCTTTAGCAGTTAGACCTACTACTTTGAAAAGTACCAGGAGGATTTTGAATTTTATGAGGATTGTACAAGAATTAAATTATTTTTTTCCAATTAAACCAGAGGGGACAAACTCCAGTCCTCACGGACCAGTGTCCTGCAACTTTTAGGTGTGCCTCTGCTCCACCACACTTGATTAGAATAATTAGGTCATTAGCAAGGCTCTGGAGAACGTATCTACACAAGGAGGAGGTAATTAAGCCATTTCATTCCAGTGTTTTGTACCTGTGGCATATCTAAAAACTGCAGGACAGTGGCCCTTGAGGACTGGAGTTTGACACCCCTGAACTAAACCTAAGCACACCACTACTTGAGCAACAAAATTCCCGCACAGACATACTGGCCCATGAAACCTTTTCTATCTTATTAATAAAAGGGACTGTATACCTGAAGTGAAAAATAGAGCTTAATTAAAAGATTTGATGGACATTATTAAAATAGGAGAAAATGCAATATGATTTTGACAGTGGTACATATTTAATTGATTGGCACACAATCAACTCATGTTAAAAGTTTGATTATGGTAGATGTGTGAATACCTGAACCTGTTGGCTGAGTTGCTTGTTGTGTTGTTGCAGTTACAGTAGCTGGTGACTCTGTGGTATTAGTTGCAGAAACGAATGCTGAGATTTTATTAAAAGCCTGTTGGGTTTGTTGCACAGCATAATCAGATAAAATACACTAGAATTTCCTGAAAGTGTTGTCTGAGTTTCTTCTGTTTTTGTGGTTTCATAGATTATTGATTGATATTTTGCAAACAATCAGATCAACATTATAGTTTCATTGTAGTAGAAGTAGGACTATCTGAGATTGTTGGCTGAGTCAATTGTGTTGTGGTTTCACTGGTTGTCGACTCTGTACCATTGGCTGTCAATTTGAATGCAGAGATTTAATTAAAATTTAATCTAACAAGGTCTAATAGACTTGTTGCACAGCAAACAACCAGATCATCATTGCAGTTTCAATGTGGTAGAAGTAAAACTACCTGAAGATGTTGGATCAGACATTAGTGTTGTGGTTTCATTGGTTGTTGACTCTGTTCCATTGCCTGTTGAAGTGAATGAAGAAATTTTATTGAACATATATAGAATATAGAATATTCTTGGATATGAACGTAGCTCATCATAACATTTTAGCTCTGCTAAAGGAAGCTTACCTGGTGCCAATGTTGTGAGCTCAGTGCCATTTAGTGTTGAGTTCATGGCCTCTGGTGACATAGTTGTTTGGTTGGCTGAGTTAAAGAAAAACATTTTTTTTGTTTCAGGCAAAATTTATTGTGGTTACTGGTTACCCAAAATAAAAAAAAAGTGATAGCTATAAAAAAATGACGTTTTTAATTTTAAATTAAAAAAAACATAAATGATGAAATACAAAAATATATTTATTAAAACATGAGTGTCAGCCTGTAAAAATGCATTAAATGTTAAATAGGTTGTGCTACCTGCTACACTTGCCATGTTTACTAAACTGAGATAGAAATTGTATGTTCTGAAGTTAAATTTTCAGTGAAATTTTAAAGGTTTAGGATGTCGTTACATTGAATGTGGGAGATGGTACTACAATTGGCTATCAGGCTGCAAATGTTAAAGCTTTACTTCACAGTGAGGTTGTAATGATGGCTGACATTGCACTGACTGAAGCTGAAATCACTGCATCTGAAGTTGTTGCACTAAATGTTAATGATAAATTCACTTGTAGAGAGATTAAATTGATTGCAGTGAAATATTTGTTTACTGGTATTGGCTGTAATCTTGCCTCTGAATTTGAATCTGATCTTCCAATATCCCAAGAAGAAGAAAAGGTGTGAAGTTGTTTTCTCTTGTTTTATGAATAGTGGAAAACACTTGGAGAAATCTTAACATAGTTTGTAGTAGCTATTAGTTTGTATTTTGTCAATTTTCAAAGCAAATATGATCATTATCTAGCACCAATAAAAAATTGGTATTTTTATCTGTGATGCTTTTCCTGGTTGTGACTGGCCTCTAGTGGCAAATGTTATGTACTGTCATGTTACTCACTGACTGAAGTGATATACAATTGGGCACGTTTTAGATGACTTTTAAACCTTAGGGATTATTAAAATAATATCCAATTATGATCAGTAATTATGCTTCAAAATACATTGAAGGCTAGAGGAAAACCTACTAATTGTTAAAAGATTTTACCCCACTTTTATTTGTAAAATAGCAATTATTAGCTTTTCCCAAGTTACTGGTTCTAACTTTGTTGATTTTTGTTTTTAAAAAATTAAAACTATCTGGTTATTTTCATTATATTTTCCTGGCATTGTTAGAAATTGTTGTTATTCTGATAGGATACACTGTGAAATCACAACAATAAACTTCAAAATTTGAGTAATGCAGTGAATCTGAATGTGTTACCTGTTGTATTATCTTGTGCTGTTGCTGCTCCTATTAGACCTGTAGAAAAACTGTGATCAATGGGTAGCTCAGCCACATATGCATATACAAATATGAACTGTAACATTTCCATTACCTGCTAACAGGAGAAGGAACAAGTGAGGTGCCATCCTCTAAGTGTCAGCTTTCTGTGAAATATACATTCAGAATAGAGCCATTTTAATGATATGTTGTTTTGCAGAGCATTATAAATCTACTGTTAACAGAGATGTGGTTTCTGATTTCCTCCTAAAAATCATGATATTACAGCTTACAAATCTTTACTGTTATCAAAGTATCATGACTTAAAATCACATTTAACAAATTAAAGCGGCTCATAAATTAATTTATTCTAAGTATCTGGGACTTGAAATGGGCCCAGGAAAGAGGTTGAGATGTTCGCCAGAACAAAAGCTCCTTTTATTCAGTGAATCTGGCTGCACCAGTTTTGTATCCTCATTCTCACTTTGAAACAGATTAATTAACTCACAGCAGAGTCTTAAGAGATTTACTACACTCTAACACTTTGCCAGTGCATGGTGGTCAAACCAGGTACGCCAACATTCCAGAGGAAAGTTTGTGAAACATCTTGCCCACATGACAAAACTGTTTCTAATCTGCAGCTGCAGTTCAAGATTCCATTAACAGGTGTATCCACTTTCCACAGGACAGTTTAAACAAATTCTTTAACCATCTTAAAATCTGAGCAAACAGTCATGACAAACTGTAACTAAGCAGTGTTCTTTAAGTATTTCTATATAGCTGCAGAAGCTACAGCATCCTTTTTGTCACCTATAAAGTATGTTTATATAAATATTTTATGAATAACTGATGAATAGCAAACATTTCCAAAAACCTGAAATGATGAGGTGAATCGCCAGTTTTTGATCTGGACTTTTGTGTAGACTGCTATAAAATATGACAAGTGATAAAGATAAGATCCTTTAAATTCCATGACTCTTCAAATGAAAAGTAGAATGAATATAAAACGAAAATTTTCATTTTTGTAGATAAAACATTTAGCTATAATTTCTCATTAAGTTTTTGGTTTTTGAGTCACTGACTGAATACCTACAGATAAAGCAAA
>NW_015112902.1:204784-208761 GCF_001443285.1 Poecilia latipinna
CAAGTTCCTTACAGTCACCAGAGTTTGGAAAGAGAAGGCAACAAACACCTTTCTGCCTCAAGCCAGAAGATGGAAATGAGGAGTTATCAGTGACAGTGGCTTTTTAAAGGAGGCAACACATTCTTTCTTTTTCTAACCTAACTAGCTGAACTTGTTTCATCTCTTCATGTAAGATGTCAGAAACAATCCAGACAGAGGCGGGAGGAGGAAGGATGGGGTTCACATTGACGTAGGTTTAAGAACAAAGGCCCAAAAAGTGTGATGAGTAATGCAGTCAGCATCTATGCTATCTTGATGGCACATACAGAAGCAGCATTTAAATTACATGCTCTACCCATGCATTTTGGTTTAATATACCAAAATGCATGGGTAGAGCTTGACAAGTTGTGATTTAGAGTTGTTTCCTTGTCTTCCAAGCAGTGTGTAATTGTTACCATAAATCAACTTTACACCAGTAAGGAAACTGCAGGATTTTGCAGAAACTCATAAGGAAACATTTGACAAACTATCCTAATGGACAAGACCTAGTTGTGGGAACCTAACTTTGAGCAATAAAGGATTTACATCAACACAGTTTAAAATCTATTGTTAACTTTTGAGTTTAGTTTGCAGCTGTGAAATTTTTAAGACTATATTTTATGAAATATATAACACTGACAAACCTGGAGATTCACAACTTAATCACATCTTTATCGCTTCAGCTTAAATACAAACATGATACTGCCCTTTGTTAAACAGTTTGTTGTTTGCAACCAGCAATTACTGAGTCAATACAGGGGAATACAGGAGAATAATTTCCTTAAGGAATGATCCTACTGATAACATTCATTGGCAAAAATGTACTTCTGCTGTCAAAAATGTACTTTTGATATCAGATTTTATACTTAGTGATATATTTCTTATTCAATCTAGGATTATAATGTCTTGACAGATCTCTTATTTTCTGACACTCTTTTTATGTGTGCGAAAATGTGCGTAGAAAGAAATGAAAGCTACGCAAGCAAATCTAATTTTAGGTGAAGTACCTAAAAGTACCTATCAGGAAAAGCATGGCAGTTCATTTTTTTAGACACCTTCATTCCTGCCATGACGTAAAAGATGACTATCATGAACCACAAAGTCATATTTTTGGAAGTAATCTATTACTTACTGAGCAACAGCAACTAAATGAATTAATATAAAAAGGCAGAGGCAATTCTTTGTTATCTTAACAATATAGACTACAGGGGCCAGCATGGTTGGACCAAAGTTTAACTGCTGATGCGAGGTTGGGTGTTTGTTTTTGCATAGATCTTTCACAATCCACAAGATGCACAAGCCACTGCAGTGTACGTCATGTTTTGTTGTTTGTTATATACAACAGCAGAGTAAATACAACGATCATGGCAGAGAGGAACAACTTCTACAAGTTTGGAGGAGGAGGTTGGAAAAAATTATTATTTTTCATGTCAAAAAAAAAAGGCATCTGTGAGGTGTCCTGCTGCATCAGACGAGAACTGAGCAGGGGGAGTCTAATATTTCAGTAAGTAGCTACTTCCTCACGCCATCAAACAATTGTTCCTCAATATCTACTCTCTTACTGAAAAAACTGTGTTTTGACTGTCTATGCTAACGAACTTCTAAATGAAAGTTGAGAATTATTTTCTGCATAAATAAACACATCTACGAAATTCAGACCAATCACACAATAGGTGTGCAAGAAGAGGAGGATGAAAGGTTCGTCAGGGAGTTGTGACAACAAGGGGCAGATGATATGAACACAATAATGTGATTTTTGTCATGTATGCTGTGACAATGTGAACTGATTTTGGCAGTTCAGCTCGGCCACTTCTTGCAAAGTTTGATAAGGTTAACACGTTTACATTTGCATGTAAAAACTCAATGTCTCGTATTAAAACTAAAAATCATTTATGTGAGTTAATACTCTACAAAACAACACATGCAAATTTAAGTAGGTATTCCATGCAAATGTAATGAAGAAAAGAGCACATTTGCAAGACCATTTATGTTTATGTTGGACCAAAGTTTAACTCCTGATGCAAAGTTGGATGTTTGTTTTTGCTCAGATCTGTCACAATCCACAAGATGCACAAGCCAGCCTGGACTTCAGGGTTTCCCCCAGAAAACTTGCTAAGCCCGGTGGTCAGGGCGCCAAGGTGGTCTACCGTGTTTTGTATTAAAAATGCTAAGTAGGCAGGAGAAGTAAAAATATTACTGGGTAATTATATGTTACGGGAAAACATCACCAGTGAAACCCACAACTAGTCTTAAAAACAACTATTCAAAAAATACAATTAAAATTTATATAAATTTGCACTTCTGTTAAATCCAAATTAAGTCAGTGGCTCCAAAAGGCCCCCCAGACCTTCAGGGACCCATAAATGCTAATATTTTTACACAGACCACAGATATATAAATGCAGCATTTGTTTATTGAGATTATCAATGCTGCTGAATTTGATATAATGGTTTCAGCATACATAAATTAAACTATTTAAATTGGTTAACATTTAAATTTAAGATTTTAAGGAGCTGGCAAGTTTACTTGTTAACGTGTAAGAATCACAAACTGTTGTGGTTGCTCAAGTTTGAGGGACGAGTTTTTCAGATCTCCGTGCGGCCGCGTGCATTAACTCTGGCTAACTAAGTAGACAAAGCATTTGTTAAGGTTTGGTGCACCGTTTCACCGGAAAAATACTAAAAACAATAATAAAATAATATAAAACCAGCGTGGTGCGTGACTACGAGGCGAGCGCGAAAGCTCCTCACCGGGCTGAAGCTGCATGATGAGGTTGGCGCTGGTTCGTTAACCACTAACGTTCCGGCCAACCGGGACCATAGACATAACCTTTACAGGGAAGACAGAGCCAAACTCTGGACGGCGTGTTGAGATGTAAACGTCGCATATAATTCTGTCCTCAAAGATCAATCATTCTCACCGCTCGCTCAACGCGCAAATGGCTGCAAACAGATGCGAGACTACAAGTTATTCCTGCGGTTCACATAGAGCTACGCAACCAGAGCTAACGCGGTTCGTTTTGAACTCTTACCTTGATATAGAGTTATCCAAAGAAAAATAACTACCCACACTGGGTTGATGTAAATGTCCATACAGGTCAGCATGTGTCCAGTTCGAGTGAAAGGAGGCGCGCGGGATCCGCGCTGAGGTTAACTTAATAAAGCAGCAGCAGCGCGCGAGGCAAGGCGCAGAGGCGCCAGCTGTGTGATTGGTCCGCACTCGGCTTTAATTGCATAAACTATAAACCTTTTAGAAATAAATCTGCTTCGCGGGTGAAACGCTCAGAACAGAGATGCTTGCAATCCGGCTTAAAGATTTATCTAAAGAAAAAAATAAATAAATAAAATAAGCGACCCCCCTTCCACCCCCCATCTAAAAATAAAAACAAGCAACGCTTAGCATGGCGGCCGCCAGGCTTATAATACACTAGGGGAAACCCTGGACTTCCATATAAAAGTTTACACCCTAAGTAAGCCCAGGCCATTCATTCCTTTCCATCTTAATACGTCATGCTAGTACTGTTACCACAACATGCCAAAGGTGGTCTCTTGGATTGAGATAGGGTTGATATACAGGGAACAACAAACGACAGCAAAAGCAACAGTTTTCCACTATTCAGGCTGATCTAAATACATAAAATGTGATAGCAACAGCAGTGACAAAAGTTGAACATTTTTCAACTTTCTTGTGTAATTTTGTTGGCCTTTGTGTACGTGTGCGAGCTCAACATTTCACATAGAACAATTTTGCTGATCGCTTCCCTGGAGTATGGAGAGCGATTGTCGATTCATCGCGCAAGATCCATAGGAAATGAATGGAGAGGGATTGATGTGGTTCCCTGTGTGTTGAGCCTTTAACTGTGGAGGCCATGGGAGCACAGATAGCTCATTATTCTTTTCAAGAAAACAGTTCGTGATCATATGAGTTTTGATCATATGATCAAAACTCATATGATCTCA
>NW_015112902.1:212795-217115 GCF_001443285.1 Poecilia latipinna
CGGTAAAGAGAATGACAAGCAGTGATCAGTGAGGACATTCAAACGGTACAATCAAATTAAGCAAAGGAACATCTCGGGTACCTTCTTGGACTGAGACTGTATCCTAAGTATTCTGACTCTTTTCCTCCATTTCTACCTTTGGAAACTAGTCACTTGTGGGAAAAAAGTAAAATTTTAGATATCCAATCTTAACTTTTCCTTGTATGACTGCTGCCGATTCTTAAAATTGTGAAAACACTTCATATTTTTTGTAACAACTAATAGTCTTAGTCATGTTTTGTAACAGTTCTTGTCCATTGTTTGAATGAGGATGTTAGTCAATGGGTTTTTTTCATATTGCCATCTTTCAAAAGAATGGGGGACTTCCAGTCTGTTGGGTGCGGTGCTCCTCCACTTACAAGGAGCAAGCTTGACAACATTACACTGAAACACCTGACAGTCACGGGTTAATTGATCTGTATCTATTTTTTCTTTAGTTCACTCCAGGAACTAAAGAAAAAATAGGTACAGTCTGCAGTTGTGCAGACGCAAGAGGCTGAATAAAATGTACTGATCATGTTATCTAAGGTTCACTTACATATGATTACTACCTAAACAATATTAGAAATGCTTTTCTGAATTTGCATTTGATTTTTGGTACTAAAAGGATTATTTTATTCAGTCATCAGCTAGCTGAATAAAAACGTACTAAGATATGTCAATTGGAAATAATTTGTCACCATGACTTACAAACTCAAGTTAGATCCTCCTAACAACTCAGAAGTTAGGAAAGGACCTATTGATTTTTTTTTCTAATATAATAATACCTTTTTTGTGCTGAGTTGCTAAAACTCTACTAAAGATTTTGCTCCCATTGTTTTGGATGCTGTACCGCTACCGTGATTTCTGTTTCCATTTTCTTGCACTGTGATGCCTCTTGCAATAAATAACCGTTGGAAAGAGTTGTAAATAATGATGCTCCTAATCATTATTTACATGATAAGGAGCAAACTGAATTCTATAAAATTAAAATAAGTCCAAAATAAAATATCCAAATTTCCAAAAGGATAAAGGGAAGACATCAGAGATGTAGCATAGAATCAAAGCGGTAAACAATAAGAGGGAAATACGACAAACCTCATCTTCCCTTGATTATCACAGGAAGTTTGATCATGTTTTCCATTTAGTATACCATAGTATCTCAGAAAACAAAAATGCCCTCATACCCACAAAACGTGCCCCATCTTTGACTTGGGGAAAATGAGAGGCTTCTGACCAGCCATGACTTCAAAATCCATCATGGCTGCTGAAGTAATAAACATCATTTGATGCTCTGTCAGTTTATATTTGAATAATTCAGATGTAGATTTGTGCTTTATTATACATAAGTCATGTTTACTGAACAACTATTAGAAGAAAGTCTAGTCTCTAAATTCAGCAACATACAGATCCAAGTGGTTTTCAACCAGAACATCTTTAGAATAAGTTTGACATACTTCCTTAATCCTAATTCCAATTTCTGAGATCTATGGAATCCAACATGAGGTCCAATCAAGGAAAATGGAGGATAGTGACGTGCTGACTTGGAAAAGTAGAACAAATAAGATGCTGTATGGTGCATTAGACTGACACATATCTGCAGTAAAATATTCACTGCTTCAATTCCTCTATACCTGGCTTTTAAACATACCTAGAGGACATGCACACGGAAAAGAGGAGGAGTAAAAAAAACAGAGAGGTTATTATTGTAACCCTTACAATAATAAGGGTTATGTATGTTACAGTGAATGTGCACTACACAATGAAATGTTTGCTTTGAGTATTAGTCTGGAATTTCTACATTGTATCTGCAGTAGCATAATGCTAAACACAACAGCCACATTTAGACTGGTTTTCAGTAAAAAAATTGTATAAAAATGTTTTATTTATCAAAAAGGACATGCAGATAGCACGTAATACGACTCGGTTTTCTCTACAAGAGTTTTGTAGTTGTTTTTGGGGTACAAATTCAGGTGCAAGTCAAATATCACACAGGGGTTCTAAAAAACTACTTTGTAGCATGTTAAAGTGAATAATTATTGCAAACTGAAGTATCTAGAACTTATTTAGATAATACTGTATCTAAAATATGACAGGGGAAATCATATGTGTTCCAACTGGAATATCACTTTATGGTCCTAAGTTTTCCAGTGAGAAAGTCAGAATTTGGATATCTTCCAATTATAATAAGGCTATTAAAAATGTCTGTGTGCAGGACTTAACCAGCAAATCTTGTTGAGTGACTAGTTTTCCCAAAACAAATGAATAGACCCTGAAGAAGAGTAGTTGATCAAGTTTATCAGATTGCTCTCAAGAAGACCTGCGTTCTCTGTAATTATTAGAGTTGCTGTAATAAAAAAACACTAATTGACAGATTAATACATTTTAAAGGGTATTTGTGTTTTATTTGAATAAATTATTCAAACAAAACCTTTTCTTGTTGCATTATTGTGGATGTGAAGAATGGTGACTAATGGCAAGGTACTAAAAACCACAAAGATCTAGAAACAAGATGCAGTACAAATTTAGCAAAGTGTAGAACTGAAGAATACCATTCAGAGATTAAAAGAGACAAGACGTATAGAGACAAAGAAAGAGATTTGTAACAGAAAAAATTTGAAAAGATCACCTGCTGAAAGCATGGACTAGGTATGTCTGGATGATGAACAGACCTGGTGTGATGAGAGATAAACCAATTCACCTCATAGTGAAATAGTGCTCATCTACTACAGCTTGAATCTTGAAAAGAAAGGAAGATGTCTTTTATTAACATGAAAAACTTTCAATTTTGTGTCTACAAAGATTTGAATTGTTTTTTACTACAAAACAAAAATGACCTTTTACTTGCTTCATTCAAATTATTGTATGCTTTGTTTATTTTTGAGCAGTGAAAAAAAAATTACTGTATTTTTTTTGTAGTTTCAAAAATTTCTTTGGGAGCTTGTGAGTACTTTTGAAGTGATGATTTTGGCCCACGTGAAAGAGACGTTTGGACACCATTGACTTACAGTAGATATTTTCACAGCAAAGTAACTTAGCAGTGAAAATAATAAATGCTCTTACTTATGAATCAGACAATTTCCAGGTAACAGCATGACTGAGGGTGAATTTTTCTGGCGAGAGTTGGACTCTGGCAAGGTTGCCCTTGGTCATCGATTCTGTCCACAACATTTATGAACAGAATTTCGAGGCCTTGGTGGGATGCGTTTTGGTGGCCTATTTGCTTCATCAGGTCACAGACGAGTGTGAAGCAGCTGAGATGAGGATCAGTGCCTCCCAACCCAAGGCTGTGGTTTTGATCTGGAAAAGGGTAAAGGGCCTTCTGTGGGCCCAGGAAGAGGTCCTGTCCCAAGTGGAGGAGTTTAAGTATCTTGTAGTCTTGTTCTTGAATGAGGGAAAAATGAAGCAGGAAATCGAAAGGCAGATTGGTCAAGCATCTGCAGTGAAGTGGGCGCTGTACCGGTCTGTCGTAGTGAAGAGAGAGCAGAGTCAAAAGGCAAAGTTGTTGATTCACCAGTCAATCTATGTTTCTATCCTCATTTATGGCCATGAGCTTTGGGGTCATGACCATAAATGAGGATAGAAACAAGGTCAAGAACAAGATCATGGATTAAATTAGTTCTCTTTGCAAGATGTCTGGGCTCTCCCTTAAAGGTAAGGTGAGAAACTCTGTCTTCTGGCAGGGTCTCAGAGTAGAGCCATTGCTTTTCCATGCTGAGAGGAGCTAGTTGAGGTTGGGTCAATGGATGGATGAATTTCAAGGGCTTTATTGTTCCATCTGTGACAGCCCTCATATTCATGAAGCTCACAGATTCATAAATACAGTTAAAAGACCTCAAAACCACCAAATTTGGTTTTCTGAAGTAAGTCGTAAAAAATACCTTAAATTACAAAAACTGGTTGAGTATCTTAATGGCTTTTTTAAAACATTTTATTCTATTTTTATATTAATATACCAATCCTACATACAGTTCTTTAATCCTGCAAGACTTAAAAAGTTAAGTTTAAAGATCTTCGCTATTTTCAGCAATAATTAACACTTATCACAACTGCCTATAATGTAAGTTGAAACTCACTTTTCCCTTGTCTTTTTTTCTCAGCTACATACCTTTACTATTTCAAGACTAAAACGTGGATGTTTGGGATGCTGCTGTGATGATAAAATCTGCTGAGACAAAGGCATAAATTTTAAAAACACTAGTGTACTATTTTTTGCTTCACTTGATGTCTGAGATCAAATGTTACACCGATGAGTCACACAGTCAGAAGAGTTTTACTGCTTGCTGATTCTCCAGAAATCAT
>NW_015112902.1:222532-225120 GCF_001443285.1 Poecilia latipinna
GTGAGCCTTCTGCCTGGTAGACTACTGTATTTCTTTTTTCAGCAGCCATTTTTGTCACTGCTTGTGAAAATCATTTACAGTACATATTTGTGTATGTTGCTGGTATATATTTCATTAAAAGTAAAAAAAAAGAATATATATATATGAATAGCGATATAACAATTTTTCTTTTTTTACTTTGGAGGTGATCTGTCTGTGGTATTGCTGAGGTGTAATGAAAGCAGATGTGGCTTTAATAGCTTGTTTACTATAGATTTTTTTAATATATATATTAATGCCAGGCCAGTTTGCTGGTTAATCAAGCACAGGTTGGTTAGGGGAGAAACAGAGAGCATTTTGTTTGTGCTGCAAAAAGACTGACAGAACAAGATTGAAACAAGGATGAAAACCTTTCATGGTTTCCAACAAAGCAACTAAAAGACAAAGTTTTTGGTTAAAAGTGCATAATATATAAGAAGTAAAGAAGATGCTACCCCAGTCCATTCTGAATGCAACCTTAACATGAACAAGGCAATTCAGCTGTTATAAGACCTCCAGTGTCTTCAATGCCTGCCTTTGTTCTGATGTTTATAACTTTAAACTGATTAATTATAATTAAACTTTGTTTGTTGCAATTTGTGTCTTATGTAATTAATGAGTGAGATGTATTTTAGACTATAAAGGAAAGATGACGATAAACATCCCAAGCATAACAAGCAGGAGGTTAGTGTATAATTATCTGTTTTAATTAGCCAACTTTCACAATGTCCTCTATCCATTTAGTGTGCAGTTGGGGAAAAAAGGCCCGAGGATGTCAGGATTTTTTTTAGGCTATTTATATGGAAATTGGGGCAAAATATCAGTAACAAGTGACAAACAGATCCAAAAAAATTAAAAGTGGAATAAAGTGGGATGAAGTGGAGAACAATGTTTGAGCATGTAAAGAAAAGGAGGTTCAAAACCTCTTAGAAAGCTAAGTAAACAGAAAGTAATTTTGCTTCCAATTATTGCTAATTGTTACCTGCTGGCTAACACTTTATGATTAATTAATGAGCTGTAAAAAGGTTTTCATTTCCAAGGTATTACATAAGAACAGTCCCATAATTTCTAAAAGTAATTTCTAATCTCAGAATATTTCACTGTCAGCCATTTGGGCAATAACATGGAATTGGAAAGAATATAATTTTACCATCGATCAGTATGACTATGATCTCCTTGCAAAAAGTGGGACAGACAAGACAGACTTCAAAAAGATTTAGAACTAGAAGGTTTTTTTTTTTTTTAATGAAAGCAATAAGTAATCCACTTGTCTAAAGCCTGCGAAATAGCCATCCATCCATTCATGGATTACACATTATTGCCCAAGTGGGCCATCCATGGATGGTCCAGCCATGTCCAACTAAATCTGTCTCAAGAGAGATCTAGTAAAGATGATCCACTGTGCGTTTTAGTTTTAAGCTTCTTGCTGGGGCCAAAATACTATTTTTATGTCTGTCAGACTGCTTTATTATAAAATTGTCTTTCCCAGCTCATATGTTACATGGAGACTTAAGACACCTGTTTTTTTTTCAGTTTAGGAGAGTTTTATATGACTAAATTGATTTTTTTTTTTTTTTTTTTTTAAAAAGGCATCAGGAGCTTGTCAGACAGTGGACTGAATTTCTACTGAAAAAGCACAAAACTTTTAAGAACAAATAATCAAAGCAACTTTGAATACTGAAAAGAAGATCCTATTCTTTTGAACTAAAGTTTAAATCAGGGTTGACTGATTTGCATACTTCATTATGAAACAAAATTTAAATAACATTGAAAACATTGAAACTATGTGTAGAAAGAGCATTCTGGAGAACTAATTAAGCAAGTGATCCAGTAAGTTTCTCTTCATGTCATGTCCCGGTTAATGTACCGCAAACATCACAAAAGGACCTCCCTGCAGTGGAATGCAGATTTTCTGAATGCATTTGTGATTTCTTTTCTGCCTTGCCATGTCTGAAATCCTCACTGGTGCTTTAAGTGCAGTCTCATTGCAAGATAAGATTTGGTTCATTGTACTAAAAGACCCATTAAACACCTGTGCGGGCAAACTCGAGGTGACTTGTTTTGCGTGTCTGGGAGACTTGATTTAGGCCTATTCTGAGGAGGAGGAGAAAGCTGAGGTTTTTTTTTTTGTTCCGGATACCTGTCAGTTTTCTAGATTTTTCTGCTCTGCCAGTGACATCAGGAAGTGGTGTACATGCTGGTAACTAAGGACTCTGGGTACAAAAATGAAGAGCCCAGCAGTTTTTAGTCAAATGTGAATCACAGGTTTATGCAAGAACAGTTTCAGCACAGACTTATGTTCCATAGCTAAGCATCAAGCAAACATTTGCTAAGTTTAGTTTAGTTTAGTTTTCAGTCAGTGCAGTAAGTCTCTGAAAGCACAGTGGTTGAACAATAACACAGTTTATCAAAGTGTCAGGTAAGATATGTAATTTGTATAAACCTTTAACCCTGCAGTCAAAATGTCAAGTTAACAATGCATACTTAATTAAGGGAGTTAACAACTGACAGTCTTAAAAAAAAAAAAAAAAAAAAGGGGGGGGCTTTTTTTGTACAACCCCTCCCTCGGT
>NW_015112902.1:228560-231341 GCF_001443285.1 Poecilia latipinna
TGCAAACTTAATTAAGGGAATTAAAAAATCACACTCTTAAAAAAAAAAAAAAAAAAAAAAGGGGGTGGCATTTCTTGTACAGACTCTCCCTCAGTATGGCATTACTGGAAATTTGCACAACAGCATGCGGACCGTGAATGAACAAAAGTCAGTAACCAATCACCTTTGAGGACTATTGCAGTCGGTGCGCATGCAGAGCACCATGTCAAATATGTTGGCAGTAAAAACTGCAATGTGAGAAAACACTACATGTGTGAAGCCAAAGCGACGACACACAGGGAATGTTGTAGAGCAGACACGGTTTCACCCATGGTTTAAAAAAACAATCTGCACTGCTCAGATTTGATGCTTGTGTCTAGATCGGAAAGATATTCTTTTGAATTTTACAAATACTTAAGCTCAAAATATTATGGGACCTAGACTCACCAGGCACTATTCTAGGTATGTCTCACCGCAATTGAGCCCCTTTTACCTTCAGAGCTCTCTTAATTCTTAATCGCACAGGTTCAACAAGGTATCTGAAACTTTTAGATTTTAGTTCACATCACGCAACCGTAACAAATATGCTTTCTGTGATGCCATCACATCCCAAAGGTGGAACTGGACTGAGATCTGATGGCTGTGGAGGCCACTGAAGTACAGTGAACTCATTGTCAAGTTCAAGAAACCAGTTTGAGATTATTCAGCTGAAACTCGCCATCAGAAGATGGTTACACTGGCCATTGTGGGCTGGATGTGGTCAGCAAAAGTACTTAATTATTTTCTGGTGCTGAAACACAGCTCAGTTGGAATTACTGATATTTTCTCAGCACCCACAGTGTACTGAGAAAATATCCTCCACACCATTTCATACCAGGGAGCAGCTTCAACGATAAATGCAAAACAAAATCGATCCACGCTTCTTTTTTGTTTATGCAAAATTCCAACCTGGCCACCTAAATGTCATTGGAAACTGGACCGAGTAACAATGGCTTTTAAGCCACCTTTGACTTTCCATCATCTTGGAAAGATGATGGAAAAGATGAGAACAGACTTGTTCTCAAATGAGAGAACAAGTCTGCCTGTTCTCATTTGACCTTTGACACCATCAAGACATATTTATTCATACAAGCACCATTCTCCACCAAACCCCAGAAGTTTGGCTGTATGCAAAAACTCCTGTAGATCAGCAGTTCATAATCAGACCAGTTCATCTGATTATGAACTAAAGATCATGCCACATTTAGTCACCTAAATCCTCTTTCTTCTCTATTTTGATTCTTGCTTTCAACTTGAGCAAATTGTCACATCTGGATATGCAAAAATGCATAGAGTTGCTGCCATGTGATTGGGTGAGTTATTATTTGAGTTTACAAGTGTATAAATACAAACATCACACAGAAAGAATCTAGAAAAATACAGAAGCATTATGTGAAAAAAATTTATTTTTAGAAACATTATTTGAATCTAATCTACAGAGTTTCTATGCAAAAATATTCAAACTGAGCAGTTTTAAAAAGATCCATACCAGTAAAAGTTTGTTGGATTCTCACTGATCACAACAACTGTGTAAAAGAAAAACCACAAAAAAGGAGCATCAACAATCACTCATCATTCTAGCGTGGCGGAAACCCCCGATGTGGCCCTCCCCTTCCCCTGAACCCCCCTCTGTCTCCACGGAAATTGGGTCTGTTCCGTTCTCTCCCTCTGTCTCCGCCTCTCCCAGCGTTTGGCCCCCCGCGACCCCCTCTGGGTGCTCCACCTCCACGGTCCGACTTGAGTTTCACAGGTGATTTTGGCCGCAGCCTCTCTATTTCTTCTGTGCAGCCAGATAAATGGGAGTCGGGCATGGGGAAGTGTGAGGCGTAGGTCTCCGGGTTAAAGTTGGTGTTCGTTAATGTGGGACCAACAGTCACCCAGCCTGGAAGCAGAAAGAAAAATAGTAGTTACATAACCAAGATCAGCTATAAATCAAAAAGAGCAAAAAGAATTTAATCATGAATCCAAATATTTTTAACATTTTTTTTATTTTTATTACAATAAATGTCTGACTATCCCACCTGGTCTGATGGTTGAGTCTCTTCCAAACAGGTGCAGCCTCCTGCGACCCAAACAAAAATGCTCAATGATGTGGAAGATCTCCACCGGTTTCTCCACATTTCCCATCTCAGGCTCCTCAGTAATAATCAAGTCAATGTCCACATTGGCATGGATGAAGTCGCCATCAGTACTCCTTCGCACAGTTCCCTTGATTCCCATCAAGCAGTGCTCCTGGAATAAACACACCTTACTCATAAGTACATTTTATACCACATTGACTCGTAATATAAAAACCTAACTTATGTCCTAATGTGGAACATTTTCAGGCATAAAGATAACAGGTAAATTATTTTATCACGATTTTTTTTTATTTTTATGAAAGCACACAATGAAACGGCAGCAATTGAAAATGTTGCTGTTACTTGGGCAACAGAAAACTACAAACAAATACATTTGTGACTTATTCAGTGGACATTCATCCCTCTAATAATACCGACGCCTTCCAAAATTGTTCCGTGTCGCATGGCCCATCTAATCAGCAGTCATCATTCTAGTCCCTTCATTTAGTTTCCTTAAAAACTAGATAAAGTGCAGATAGCTCTGACAACAACAAGAAAGTGATAGAGCAAACTAGTTGGTTTTCCTTCCTGTTCCGTGTAGAGGTTAAGCTACCAGGAAAAAAGTTGGGTCACCCCATGATCACTAAGTCTTTTTAAAAGGTAGTCTCTGAGAACAGTTCTTCAAAATATAGTCAGTGTTTTT